>NW_027040455.1:255092-267592 GCF_034236695.1 Oncorhynchus nerka
GAGGGGATAGAGCTAGAAACCAGACATAGACAGCTATGGGAGGTGGGGATAGAGCTAGAAACCAGACATAGACAGGTATGGGAGGGGATAGAGCTAGAAACCAGACATAGACAGGTATGGGTGTTTTCCAGGTTGTTTTTTTTTAAGGGGAAGGAGAGGTGATGTTACACGTAAAACACTCATTACTGATTGGATATTACTGCCGAGGAGACACGCATATCAGATGACTTCCTGTTTCTTTATTTCGTTATGCATTACCGTTGGCAACAATGTGCTTTTCCCCACCTCCCAGGTCCTCTATCTCTCTCTATTAGATACCTCCAGGACTCCTGTAGTTACCTGGAGGAAGGACAGGTCCTCTATCTCTCTCTATTAGATACCTCCAGGACTCCTGTAGTTACCTGGAGGAAGGACTGGCCCTCTATCTCTCTCTATCAGATACCTCCACGACTCCTGTAGTTACCTGAAGGAAGGACACAGTGAGCAACAAATGAAATGCATTGGAGGGGAGGAGGGCTTCAACTAACTATTAGATACCTGTGGAGGCTGCTGAGGGGAGGAGGGCTTCAACTAACTATTAGAACCTGTGGAGGCTGCTGAGGGGAGGAGGGCTTCAACTAACTATTAGAACCTGTGGAGGCTGAGGGAGGAGGGCTTCAACTAACTATTAGAACCTGTGGAGGCTGCTGAGGGGAGGAGGGCTTCAACTAACTATTAGAACCTGTGGAGGCTGCTGAGGGGAGGAGGGCTTCAACTAACTATTAGATACCTGTGGAGGCTGCTGAGGGGAGGAGGGCTTCAAATAACTATTAGATACCTGTGGAGGCTGCTGAGGGGAGGAGGGCTTCAACTGACTATTAGATACCTGTGGAGGCTGCTGAGGAGAGGAGGGCTTCAACTAACTATTAGATACCTGTGGAGGCTGCTGAGGGGAGGAGGGCTTCAACTAAGTATTAGATACCTGTGGAGGCTGCTGAGGGGAGGAGGGCTTCAACTAACTATTAGATACCTGTGGAGGCTGCTGAGGGGAGGAGGGCTTCAACTAACTATTAGATACCTGTGGAGGCTGCTGAGGGGAGGAGGGCTTCAACTAACTATTAGATACCTGTGGAGGCTGCTGAGGGGAGGAGGGCTTCAACTAACTATTAGAACCTGTGGAGGCTGCTGAGGGGAGGAGGGCTTCAACTAACTATTAGAACCAATATCTAATTAGTATTTAGTCTTGTTCCTTCGCTGCAACTCCCGTACGGACTCGGGAGAGGCGAAGCTCGAGAGACAAGCGTCCTCCCGAAACACGACCCTCTGCCGCTCTGCTTGGACAATACATATTTAATGTCTGCTTTCCATGTCGACAGTTGTACTGGGAAGAACAATGAATAACAAACACATTGCAAATAAGGATTACATCATTACTCTCAGGGCTGCATTCTGGTATATGTGGTGTTTCCTGCAGTAGAACCTGATCTGATGATAACAGATGGACAACATTCTCTCTCTCTCTCTCTCTCTCTCTCTCTCTCTCTCTCTCTCTCTCTCTCTCACACACTCTCTCTCACACTCTCTCTCATTGTCTTTCTTTCTCTCTCTGTGTCTCTGTCTCTGTCTCTCTCTCTCTCTCTCTCTCTCTCTCTCTCTCTCTCTCACACTCTCTCTCACACTCTCTCTCATTGTCTCTCTTTCTCTCTCTGTGTCTCTGTCTCTGTCTCTGTCTCTGTCTCTCTCTCTCTCTGTCTCTCTCTCTCTCTCTCTCTCTCTCTCTCTCGGTCTCTCTCTCTCTGCCATTTTCTTGTGGCAACAGGTCACACATCTTGCTCCTGAGATGGCACACTGTGGTATTTCACCCAGTAGATACGGGAGTTTATCAACATTGGATTTGTTTCTCTGTGGGTCAAATCTGAGGGAAATAGGTGTCTCTAATATGGTCACACTGTAACGGTTTTCCTCGTCTTCTGAGGAGGAGTAGGAAGGATCGGACCAATATGCAGCGTGGTAAGTGTTCATTCTAATGTCATATGACTGAACACTGAAATACAAAAGAACAAGAGAAATAAATGAAAACCGAAACAGTTCTGTATGGTGAAACACAGACACAGAAAACAACTACCCACAACCCCTAGTGGGAAAACAGGCTGCCTAAGTATGGTTCTCAATCAGAGACAACGATAGACAGCTGCCTCTGATTGGGAACCATACCAGGCCAAACACATAGAAATACAAAACATAGAATGCCCACCCCAACTCACACCCTGACCAACCTAAAACAGAGACATAAAAAAGAAACTCAGATCAGGACGTGACACATTTGGCCGGAGGTTACAGGTGGTGACCACAGATCATTGCACCTGTACGTAGCTCATCTGTAAATAGCCCATCCAACTACCTCATCCCCGTACTGTATTTATTTATTTATCTTGATCCTTTGCACCCCAGTATCTCAACTTGCACATTCATCTTCTGCACATCTACCATTCTAGTGTTTAATTGCTATATTGTAATTACTTTGCCACCATGGCCTATTTATTGCCTTACCTCCCTTATCTTACCTCATTTGCACATGCTGTATATAGATTTTCCTACTGTATTATTGATTGTATGTTTGTTTATCCCATGTGTAACTCTGTGTTGTTGTATGTGTCGAACTGCTTTGCTTTATCTTGGACAGGTCACAGTTGTATATGAGAACTTGTTCTCAACTGGCCTACCTGGTTAAATAAAGGTGTTCTCAACTGGCCTACCTGGTTAAATAAAGGTGTTCTCAACTAGCCTACCTGGTTAAATAAAGGTGTTCTCAACTGGCCTACCTGGTTAAATAAAGGTGTTCTCAACTGGCCTACCTGGTTAAATAAAGGTGAAATAAAAATTTGAAGTAAAAAGAGGTTAGGAAGTACAGTTTCCACCTCATGTTGTGGGCAGTGAGCACGTAGCCTGTCTTCTCCTGAGAGCCAGGTCTGCCTACGGCGGCCTTTCTCAATAGCAAGGCTCTGCTCACTGAGTCTGTCAATAGTCAATGATTTTTCTCTCTCTCCCTTTCTCTCTCTCTCTCTCTCTACTCTGTGATGTAGTTAGTGCTCTCTCTCTCTCTCTCTCTCTCTCTCTCTCTCTCTCTCTATTTCTCTACTCTGTGATGTAGTTAGTGCCTCTCTCTCTCTCTCTCCCTCTCTCTCTCTCTCCCTTTCCCTCTCTCTCTCTCTCTCTCTACTCTGTGATGTAGTTAGTGCCTCTCTCTCTCTCTCTCTCTCTCTCTCTCTCTCTCTCTCTCTCTATTTCTCTACTCTGTGATGTAGTTAGTGCTCTCTCTCTCTCTCTCTCTCTCTCTCTCTCTCTCTATTTCTCTACTCTGTGATGTAGTTAGTGCCTCTCTCTCTCTCTCTCTCTCTCTCTCTCTCTCTCTCTCTCTCTCTCTCTCTCATTTCATCTACTGACCAGAGAGCAGAGAGCTGCTTCGTGTCTTACAGGTCATAATTATAGTAGATCCCAGACCAAATTATATTTATCTCTCTCTCTCTCCAGCCTGCCTGAGATGTGTCTCCCCCAGAGTGGTCATTAATCTGCTATCAGCCCAGGCTGAGCGCGTCTCCTATGATCCGGACACAATCTACAGATCACTATCCAGGCAGGAGGAGGGAGACGGCTGAGGGACAGGATTTGGAGGCTGGGACCGGGGTGTAGGCCAGGTCCTCTATCTCTCTCTCTCTATAATTGATAGGTTTTAGGCTCCACGTGATTATGATCTATAACGACATATTGATCTGACTGGGGATTCATTCTACAGACGGACAGACGAGGGCTTCTGATGCTTGGAGACACACCTCCTCCTCCACCTCCCCCTCCTCCACCTCCTCCTCCTCCCCCTCCTCCCCCTCCTCCTCCTCCTCCTCCTCCCAAACCAAACCCAACCAGCCCCCACTGCTTAACATTTTGGTTTCCAGTTATGTTGGACTTGAATCAAGGCTGGATGAGAGACACACCTCCTCCTCCTCCTCCTCCTCCTCCTCCTCCTCCACACCATGCTGTGTGTTAGATGAGAGACACGTGTTCCAGGAGTTGTCATTTCTTTATTTAACCTTTATTTAACCAGGCAAAGTCAGTTAAGAACAAATTCTTGTTTTATAATGACGTCCTAGTGGGGTTAACTGCCTAGGGAACAGTGGGTTAACTGCCTAGGGAACAGTGGGGTTAACTGCCTAGGGAACAGTGGGGTTAACTGCCTAGGGAACAGTGGGGTTAACTGCCTAGGGAACAGTGGGGTTAACTGCCTAGGGAACAGTGGGGTTAACTGCCTAGGGAACAGTGGGGTTAACTGCCTAGGGAACAGTGGGTTAACTGCCTAGGGAACAGTGGGGTTAACTGCCTAGGGAACAGTGGGGTTAACTGCCTAGGGGAAATTGGGTTAACTGCCTAGGGAACAGTGGGTTAACTGCCTAGGGAACAGTGGGGTTAACTGCCTAGGAACAGTGGGGTTAACTGGTCTAGGAACAGTGGGTTAACTGCCTAGGGAACAGTGGGGTTAAATGCCTAGGGAACAGTGGGTTAAATGCCTAGGGAACAGTGGGTTAACTGCCTAGGGAACAGTGGGTTAACTGCCTAGGGAACAGTGGGTTAACTGCCTAGGAACAGTGGGTTAACTGCCTAGGGAACAGTGGGTTAACTGCCTAGGAACAGTGGGTTAACTGCCTAGGGAACAGTGGGTTAACTGCCTAGGGAACAGTGGGTTAAATGCCTAGGGAACAGTGGGTTAACTGCCTAGGGAACAGTGGGGTTAACTGCCTAGGAACAGTGGAGTTAACTGGTCTAGGAACAGTGGGTTAACTGCCTAGGGAACAGTGGGTTAACTGCCTAAGGAACAGTGGGTTAACTGCCTAGGGAACAGTGGGGTTAACTGCCTAGGAACAGTGGGGTTAACTGGTCTAGGAACAGTGGGTTAACTGCCTAGGGAACAGTGGGTTAACTGCCTAGGGAACAGTGGGTTAACTGCCTAGGGAACAGTGTGTTAACTGCCTAGGGAACAGTGGGGTTAACTGCCTAGGGAACAGTGGGTTAACTGCCTAGGGAACAGTGGGTTAACTGCCTAGGGAACAGTGGGGTTAACTGCCTAGGAACAGTGGGTTAACTGCCTAGGAACAGTGGGTTAACTGCCTAGGAACAGTGGGTTAACTGCCTAGGGAACAGTGGGTTAACTGCCTAGGGAACAGTGGGTTAACTGCCTAGGAACAGTGGGTTAACTGCCTAGGAACAGTGGGTTAACTGCCTAGGGAACAGTGGGTTAACTGCCTAGGGAACAGTGGGGTTAACTGCCTAGGGAACAGTGGGTTAACTGCCTAGGAACAGTGGGTTAACTGCCTAGGAACAGTGGGTTAACTGCCTAGGGAACAGTGGGTTAACTGCCTAGGGAACAGTGGGTTAACTGCCTAGGAACAGTGCCTCTAACCACTAGGCTACCTGCCTCTAACCACTATTCTACCCTGCCTCTAACCACCAGGCTACCTGCCTCTAACCACTAGGCTACCTTGCCTCTAAACACTAGGCTACCTGCCTCTAACCACTACTCTACCCTGCCTCTAACCACTAGGCTACCTGCCTCTAACCACTAGGCTACCTGCCTCTAACCACTAGACTACCCTGCCTCTAACAACTAAGCTACCTGCCTCTAACCACTATTCTACCCTGCCTCTAACCACCAGGCTACCTGCCTCTAACCACTAGGCTACCCTGCCTCTAACCACTAGACTACCCTGCCTCTAACAACTAAGCTACCTGCCTCTAACCACTAGGCTACCTGCCTCTAACCACTAGGCTACCCTGCCTCTAACCACCAGGCTACCTGCCTCTAACCACTAGGCTACCCTGCCTCTAACCACTAGGCTACCTGCCTCTAACCACTATTCTACCCTGCCTCTAACCACTAGGCTACCTGCCTCTAAACACTAGGCTACCCTGCCTCTAACCACTAGGCTACCTGCCTCTAACCACTAGGCTACCTGCCTCTAACCACTAGGCTACCCTGCCTCTAAACACTAGGCTACCTGCCTCTAACCATTAGGCTACCTGCCTCTAACCACTATTCTACCCTGCCTCTAAACACTAGGCTACCTGCCTCTAACCGATAGGCTACCTGCCTCTAACCGCTAGGCTACCCTGCCTCTAAACACTAGGCTACCCTGCCTCTAACCGATAGGTTACCTGCCTCTAACCGCTAGGCTACCCTGCCTCTAAACACTAGGCTACCCTGCCTCTAACCGATAGGCTACCTGCCTCTAACCGCTAGGCTACCCTGCCTCTAAACACTATTCTACCCTGCCTCTAACCACTAGGCTACCTGCCTCTAACCGCTAGGGTACCCTGCCTCTAAACACTAGGCTACCCTGCCTCTAACCGATAGGCTACCTGCCTCTAACCGCTAGGCTACCCTGACTCTAAACACTATTCTACCCTGCCTCTAACCACTAGGCTACCTGCCTCTAACCGCTAGGGTACCCTGCCTCTAAACACTAGGCTACCTGCCTCTAACCGATAGGCTGCCTGCCTCTAACCGCTAGGGTACCCTGCCTCTAAACACTAGGCTACCTGCCTCAAACCGATAGGCTACCTGCCTCTAACCGCTAGGCTACCCTGCCTCTAAACACTAGGCTACCCTGCCTCTAACCGATAGGTTACCTGCCTCTAACCGCTAGGCTACCCTGCCTCTAACCGCTAGGTTACCCTGCCTCTAAACACTAGGCTACCCTGCCTCTAATTGATAGGCTACCTGCCTCTAACCGCTAGGCTACCCTGCCTCTAACCGCTAGGCTACATGCCTCTAACCGCTAGGCTACCCTGCCTCTAAACACTAGTCTACCTGCCTCTAACCACTAGGCTACCTGCCTCTAACCGCTAGGCTACCCTGACTCTAAACACTATTCTACCCTGCCTCTAACCACTAGGCTACCTGCCTCTAACCGCTAGGGTACCCTGCCTCTAAACACTAGGCTACCTGCCTCTAACCGATAGGCTGCCTGCCTCTAACCACTAGGGTACCCTGCCTCTAAACACTAGGCTACCTGCCTCTAACCGCTAGGCTACCTGCCTCTAACCGCTAGGCTACCTGCCTCTAACCGCTAGGGTACCCTGCCTCTAAACACTAGGCTACCTGCCTCTAACCGATAGGCTACCTGCCTCTAACCGCTAGGGTACCCTGCCTCTAAACACTAGGCTACCTGCCTCTAACCGATAGGCTACCTGCCTCTGACCGCTAGCGTACCCTGCCTCTAAACACTAGGCTACCTGCCTCTAACCGCTAGGCTACCCTGCCTCTAAACACTAGGCTACCTGCCTCTAACCGCTAGGCTACCTGCCTCTAACCGCTAGGCTACCTGCATCTAACCGCTAGGCTACCTGCCTCTAACCGCTAGACTAACCTGCCTCTAAACACTAGTCTACCTGCCTCTAACCGCTAGGCTACCTGCCTCTAACCGCTAGGCTACCTGAACACATACACTGTAAGGGTGGATAAACAATATTGCTTGTGGGACTGAAACCCAATCTGATGAGAGATAGTTCATTATGAGAACCGTTGTCTCTGCTTGTGTCTCCATATGGTTCATAGCCCCACAGCCAGGATGAGATTGAAGGACAGATGAGGAGGACAGCATTAGAAAGATGCTACTTCCTGTTTACCACAGAACACATCTCTATGCAGATCCCATTCAGCTGGGAGGGTTACTTCCTGTTTACCACAGAACACATCTCTGTACAGATCCCATTCAGCTGGGAGGGTTACTTCCTGTTTACCACAAGAACACATCTCTGTACAGATCACATTCAGCTAGGAGGGTTACTTCCTGTTTACCACAGAACACATCTCTGTACAGATCCCATTCAGCTGGGAGGGTTACTTCCTGTTTACCACAGAACACATCTCTGTACAGATCACATTCAGCTGGGAGGGTTACTTCCTGTTTACCACAGAACACATCTCTGTACAGATCACATTCAGCTGGGAGGGCTCTGTAGTTAGAACATTGTTCTCTTTCTTTATTTCTATTTCAAATACATTTAATTAATTTGGTTGAGATAGGACATTGAAGAAGAGACAGGAGAGATCTTGAGTCAGAAGGGCAGGGGGGGTCGGCAAGAGGTCAGCCGTTTGTGTGTTGGAGACTAACTACCTCCACACCATGCTGTGTGTTAGAGACTAACTACCCAAACACCCTGCTGTGTGTTAGAGACTAACTACCCAAACACCCTGCTGTGTGTTAGAGACTAACTACCCAAACACCCTGCTGTGTGTTAGAGACTAACTACCCAAACACCCTGCTGTGTGTTAGAGACTAACTACCTCCACACCATGCTGTGTGTTAGAGACTAACTACCTTCACACCCTGCTGTGTGTTAGAGACTAACTACCTCCACACCACGCTGTGTGTTAGAGACTAACTACCTCCACACCCTGCTGTGTGTTAGAGACTAACTACCTCCACACCCTGCTGTGTGTTAGAGACTAACTACCCAAACACCATGCTGTGTGTTAGAGACTAACTACCCAAACACCCTGCTGTGTGTTAGAGACTAACTACCCAAACACCATGCTGTGTGTTAGAGACTAACTACCCAAACACCCTGCTGTGTGTTAGAGACTAACTACCTCCACACCAAGCTGTGTGTTAGAGACTAACTACCTCCACACCCTGCTGTGTGTTAGAGACTAACTACATCCACACCAAGCTGTGTGTTAGAGACTAACTACCTCCACACCCTGCTGTGTGTTGGAGACTAACTACCTCCACACCAAGCTGTGTGTTAGAGACTAACTACCTCCACACAAAGCTGTGTGTTAGAGACTAACTACCTCCACACCCTGCTGTGTGTTAGAGACTAACTACCTCCACACCCTGCTGTGTGTTAGAGACTAACTACCTCCACACCATGCTGTGTGTTAGAGACTAACTACCTCCACACCCTGCTGTGTGTTAGAGACTAACTACCTCCACACCCTGCTGTGTGTTAGAGACTAACTACCTCCACACCATGCTGTGTGTTAGAGACTAACTACCTCCACACCAAGCTGTGTGTTAGAGACTAACTACCTCCACACCAAGCTGTGTGTTAGAGACTAACTACCTCCACACCAAGCTGTGTGTTAGAGACTAACTACCTCCACACCATGCTGTGTGTTAGAGACTAACTACCTCCACACCAAGCTGTGTGTTAGAAACTAACTACCTCCACACCATGCTGTGTGTTAGAGACTAACTACCTCCACACCATGCTGTGTGTTAGAGACTAACTACCTCCACACCAAGCTGTGTGTTAGAGACTAACTACCTCCACACCCTGCTGTGTGTTAGAGACTAACTACCTCCACACCAAGCTGTGTGTTAGAGACTAACTACCTCCACACCATGCTGTGTGTTGGAGACTAACTACCTCCACACCCTGCTGTGTGTTAGAGACTAACTACCTCCACACCAAGCTGTGTGTTAGAGACTAACTACCTCCACACCCTGCTGTGTGTTAGAGACTAACTACCAGGAAGCTGTGTGTTAGAGACTAACTACCTCCACACCAAGCTGTGTGTTAGAGACTAACTACCAGGAAGCTGTGTGTTGGAGACTAACTACCTCCACACCATGCTGTGTGTTAGAGACTAACTACCTCCACACCAAGCTGTGTGTTAGAGACTAACTACCTCCACACCAAGCTGTGTGTTAGAGACTAACTACCTCCACACCAAGCTGTGTGTTAGAGACTAACTACCTCCACACCATGCTGTGTGTTAGAGACTAACTACCTCCACACCATGCTGTGTGTTAGAGACTAACTACCTCCACACCAAGCTGTGTGTTAGAGACTAACTACCAGGAATCTGTGTGTTGGAGACTAACTACCAGGAAGCTGTGTGTTAGAGACTAACTACCTCCACACCATGCTGTGTGTTAGAGACTAACTACCTCCACACCAAGCTGTGTGTTAGAGACTAACTACCTCCACACGAAGCTGTGTGTTAGAGACTAACTACCTCCACACCATGCTGTGTGTTAGAGACTAACTACCTCCACACCAAGCTGTGTGTTAGAGACTAACTACCTCCACACCCTGCTGTGTGTTAGAGACTAACTACCAGGAAGCTGTGTGTTGGAGACTAACTACCAGGAAGCTGTGTGTTAGAGACTAACTACCTCCACACCCTGCTGTGTGTTAGAGACTAACTACCAGGAAGCTGTGTGTTGGAGACTAACTACCAGGAAGCTGTGTGTTAGAGACTAACTACCTCCACACCATGCTGTGTGTTAGAGACTAACTACCTCCACACCAAGCTGTGTGTTAGAGACTAACTACCTCCACACCAAGCTGTGTGTTAGAGACTAACTACCTCCACACCATGCTGTGTGTTAGAGACTAACTACCTCCACACCAAGCTGTGTGTTAGAGACTAACTACCTCCACACCCTGCTGTGTGTTAGAGACTAACTACCTCCACACCCTGCTGTGTGTTAGAGACTAACTACCTCCACACCATGCTGTGTGTTAGAGACTAACTACCTGCACACCCTGCTGTGTGTTAGAGACTAACTACCTCCACACCCTGCTGTGTGTTAGAGACTAACTACCAGGAAGCTGTGTGTTGGAGACTAACTACCAGGAAGCTGTGTGTTAGAGACTAACTACCTCCACACCATGCTGTGTGTTAGAGACTAACTACCTCCACACCAAGCTGTGTGTTAGAGACTAACTACCTCCACACCATGCTGTGTGTTAGAGACTAACTACCTCCACACCAAGCTGTGTGTTAGAGACTAACTACCTCCACACCAAGCTGTGTGTTAGAGACTAACTACCTCCACACCCTGCTGTGTGTTAGAGACTAACTACCTCCACACCCTGCTGTGTGTTAGAGACTAACTACCTCCACACCACGCTGTGTGTTAGAGACTAACTCACCTCCACACCCTGCTGTGTTAGAGACTAACTACCTCCACACCCTGCTGTGTGTTAGAGACTAACTACCCAAACACCATGCTGTGTGTTAGAGACTAACTACCCAAACACCCTGCTGTGTGTTAGAGACTAACTACCCAAACACCATGCTGTGTGTTAGAGACTAACTACCCAAACACCCTGCTGTGTGTTAGAGACTAACTACCTCCACACCAAGCTGTGTGTTAGAGACTAACTACCTCCACACCATGCTGTGTGTTAGAGACTAACTACCTCCACACCCTGCTGTGTGTTGGAGACTAACTACCTCCACACCAAGCTGTGTGTTAGAGACTAACTACCTCCACACCAAGCTGTGTGTTAGAGACTAACTACCTCCACACCCTGCTGTGTGTTAGAGACTAACTACCTCCACACCCTGCTGTGTGTTAGAGACTAACTACCTCCACACCATGCTGTGTGTTAGAGACTAACTACCTCCACACCCTGCTGTGTGTTAGAGACTAACTACCTCCACACCCTGCTGTGTGTTAGAGACTAACTACCTCCACACCATGCTGTGTGTTAGAGACTAACTACCTCCACACCAAGCTGTGTGTTAGAGACTAACTACCTCCACACCAAGCTGTGTGTTAGAGACTAACTACCTCCACACCAAGCTGTGTGTTAGAGACTAACTACCTCCACACCATGCTGTGTGTTAGAGACTAACTACCTCCACACCAAGCTGTGTGTTAGAAACTAACTACCTCCACACCAAGCTGTGTGTTAGAGACTAACTACCTCCACACCATGCTGTGTGTTAGAGACTAACTACCTCCACACCAAGCTGTGTGTTAGAGACTAACTACCTCCACACCCTGCTGTGTGTTAGAGACTAACTACCTCCACACCAAGCTGTGTGTTAGAGACTAACTACCTCCACACCAAGCTGTGTGTTAGAGACTAACTACCTCCACACCATGCTGTGTGTTAGAGACTAACTACCTCCACACCAAGCTGTGTGTTAGAGACTAACTACCTCCACACCAAGCTGTGTGTTAGAGACTAACTACCAGGAAGCTGTGTGTTAGAGACTAACTACCTCCACACCATGCTGTGTGTTAGAGACTAACTACCAGGAAGCTGTGTGTTGGAGACTAACTACCAGGAAGCTGTGTGTTAGAGACTAACTACCTCCACACCATGCTGTGTGTTAGAGACTAACTACCTCCACACCAAGCTGTGTGTTAGAGACTAACTACCTCCACACCAAGCTGTGTGTTAGAGACTAACTACCTCCACACCATGCTGTGTGTTAGAGACTAACTACCTCCACACCAAGCTGTGTGTTAGAGACTAACTACCTCCACACCCTGCTGTGTGTTAGAGACTAACTACCTCCACACCCTGCTGTGTGTTAGAGACTAACTACCTCCACACCATGCTGTGTGTTAGAGACTAACTACCTCCACACCCTGCTGTGTGTTAGAGACTAACTACCTCCACACCCTGCTGTGTGTTAGAGACTAACTACCAGGAAGCTGTGTGTTGGAGACTAACTACCAGGAAGCTGTGTGTTAGAGACTAACTACCTCCACACCATG
>NW_027040455.1:272989-277337 GCF_034236695.1 Oncorhynchus nerka
GAATAGAGTGGGAATAGGTGGGAATAGAGTGGGAATAGAGTGGAATAGAGTGGGAATAGAGTGGGAATAGGGAATAGAGTGGAATAGAGTGAGAATAGAGTGGGAATAGAGTGGGAATAGAGTGGGAATAGGGTGGGAATAGAGTGGGAATAGAGTGGGAATAGAGGTGGGAATAGAGTGGGAATAGGGTGGGAATAGAGTGGGAATAGAGTGGGAATAGAGTGGGAATAGAGTGGGAATAGAGTGGGAATAGAGGTGGGAATAGAGGTGGGAATAGAGTGGGAATAGAGTGGGAATAGAGTGGAATAGAGTGGGAATAGAGTGGGAATAGAGTGGGAATAGAGTGGGAATAGAGTGGGAATAGAGTGGAATAGAGTGGGAATAGAGTGGGAATAGAGTGGGAATAGAGTGGAATAGAGTGGGAATAGAGTGGGAATAGGGTGGGAATAGAGTGGGAATAGAGTGGGAATAGAGTGGGAATAGAGTGGAATAGGAGTGGGAATAGGGAGTAGAGTGGAATAGGGTGGGAATAGAGTGGGAATAGGGTGGGAATAGAGTGGGAATAGAGTGGGAATAGGGAATAGGTGGAATAGAGTGGGAATAGAGTGGGAATAGATGGAATAGAGTGGAATAGGGGGAATAGAGTGGGAATAGAGGTGGAATAGGGTGGGAATAGAGTGGGAATAGAGTGGGAATAGAGTGGGAATAGAGTGGGAATAGAGTGGGAATAGAGTGGGAATAGAGTGGAAATAGAGTGGGAATAGGAGTGGGAATAGAGTGGGAATAGAGTGGGAATAGGGTGGGAATAGAGTGGGAATAGAGGAATGAGGGAATAGATGGGAATAGAGTGGGAATAGGGTGGGAATAGAGTGGGAATAGAGTGGGAATAGAGTGGGAATAGAGTGGGAATAGAGTGGAATAGGGTGGAATAGAGTGGGAATAGGGTGGGAATAGAGTGGGAATAGGGTGGAATAAGGGGAATAGAGTGGGAATAGGGTGGGAATAGAGTGGGAATAGAGTGGGAATAGAGTGGGAATAGAGTGGGAATAGGGTGGGAATAGAGTGGGAATAGAGTGGGAATAGAGTGGGAATAGGGTGGGAATAAGGGGAATAGAGTGGGAATAGAGTGGGAATAGAGTGGGAATAGAGTGGGAATAGAGTGGGAATAGGGTGGGAATAGAGTGGGAATAGAGTGGGAATAGGGTGGGAATAGAGTGGAATAGAGTGGGAATAGAGTGGGAATAGAGTGGGAATAGAGTGGGAATAGAGTGGGAATAGAGTGGGAATAGGTGGGAATAGGGTGGGAATAGAGTGGGAATAGGGTGGGAATAGAGTGGGAATAGAGTGGGAATAGAGTGGGAATAGAGTGGGAATAGGGTGGGAATAGAGTGGGAATAGAGTGGGAATAGGGTGGGAATAGAGTGGGAATAGAGTGGGAATAGAGTGGGAATAGAGTGGGAATATGGGAATAGAGTGGGAATAGAGTGGGAGTAGAGTGGGAATAGGGTGGGAATAGGGTGGGAATAGAGTGGGATTATGGTGGGAATAGAGTGGGAATAGAGTTGGAATAAGGGGAATAGAGTGGGAATAGAGTGGGAATAGGGTGGGAATAGAGTGGGAATAGGGTGGGAATAGAGTGGGAATAGAGTGGGAATAGAGTGGGAATAGAGTGGGAATAGAGTGGGAATAGAGTGGGAATAAGTGGGAATATAGGAATAGAGTGGGAATAGAGTGGGAATAGAGTGGGAATAGAGTGGAATAGGGGAATAGAGTGGGAATAGAGTGGGAATAGAGTGGGAATAGAGTGGGAATAGAGTGGGAATAGAGTGGGAATAGAGTGGGAATAGAGTGGGAATAGAGTGGGAATAGGGTGGGAATAGAGTGGGAATAGAGTGGGAATATGGGAATAGAGTGGGAATAGAGTGGGAATAGGGTGGGAATAGAGTGGGAATAGAGTGGGAATAGAGTGGGAATAGAGTGGGAATAGGGGGGAATAGAGTGGGAATAGGGATTAGAGTGGGAATAGAGTGGGAATAGAGTGGGAATAGAGTGGGAATAGGGTGGGAATAGAGTGGAATAGAGTGGGAATAGAGTGGGAATAGAGTGGGAATAGAGTGGGAATAGGGTGGGAATAGAGTGGGAATAGAGTGGGAATAGAGTGGGAATAGAGGAATAGGGTGGGAATAGAGTGGGAATAGGTGGAATAGTGGGAATAGAGTGGGAATAGAGTGGGAATAGAGTGGGAATAGGTGGAATAGAGTGGGATTAGAGTGGGAATAGGGTGGGAATAGAGTGGAAATAGAGTGGGAATAGGGTGGGAATAGAGTGGGAATAGAGTGGGAATAGAGTGGGAATATGGGAATAGAGTGGGAATAGGGTGGGAATAGAGTGGGAATAGAGTGGGAATAGGGGGAATAGAGTGGGAATAGAGTGGGAATAGAGTGGGAATAGAGTGGGAATAGGGTGGGAATAGAGTGGGAATAGAGTGGGAATAGAGTGGGAATAGAGTGGGAATAGAGTGGGAATAGAGTGGGAATAGGGTGGGAATAGAGTGGGAATAGGGTGGGAATAGAGTGGGAATAGAGTGGGAATAGAGTGGGAATAGGGTGGGAATAGAGTGGGAATAGAGTGGGAATAGGGTGGGAATAGAGTGGGAATAGAGTGGGAATAGGGTGGGAATAGAGTGGGAATAGAGTGGAATAGAGTGGGAATAGAGTGGGAATAGAGTGGGAATATGGAATAGAGTGGGAATAGAGTGGGAATAGAGTGAGAAGTGGGAATAGAGTGGGAATAGAGTGGGAATAGAGTGGGAATAGGGTGGGAATAGAGTGGGAATAGAGTGGGAATAGAGTGGGAATAGGGGGGAATAGAGTGGGAATAGAGTGGGATTAGAGTGGGAATAGGGTGGGAATAGAGTGGAAATAGAGTGGGAATAGGGTGGGAATAGAGTGGGAATAGAGTGGGAATAGAGTGGGAATAGATGGGAATAGAGTGGGAATAGGGTGGGAATAGAGTGGGAATAGAGTGGGAATAGAGTGGGAATAGAGGAATAGAGTGGAATAGAGTGGAATAGAGTGGGAATAGAGTGGGAATAGAGTGGAATAGGGAATAGGGTGGGAATAGAGTGGGAATAGAGTGGGAATAGAGTGTGGAATAGAGTGGGAATAGAGTGGGAATAGAGTGGAATAGAGTGGGAATAGAGTGGGAATAGAGTGGGAATAGAGTGGGAATAGAGTGGGAATAGAGTGGGAATAGAGTGGGAATAGAGTGGGAATAGAGTGGAATAGAGTGGGAATAGAGTGGGAATAGAGTGGGAATAGAGTGGGAATAGGGTGGGAATAGAGTGGGAATAGAGTGGGAATAGAGTGGGAATAGAGTGGGAATAGAGTGGGAATAGAGTGGGAATAGAGGTGGGAATAGGGTGGGAATAGAGTGGGAATAGAGTGGGAATAGGGTGGGAATAGAGTGGGAATAGAGTGGGAATAGAGTGGGAATAGAGTGGGAATAGGGTGGAATAGAGTGGGAATAGGGTGGAATAGAGTGGGAATAGAGTGGGAATAGAGTGGGAATAGTGGGAATAGAGTGGGAATAGAGTGGGAATAGAGTGGGAATAGAGTGGGAATAGGGGGAATAGAGTGGGAATAGAGTGGGATTAGAGTGGGAATAGAGTGGGAAAAGGGTGGAATAGAGTGGGAATAGGGTGAGAATAGAGTGGGAATAGAGTGGGAATAGAGTGGGAATAGAGATGGAATAGAGTGGAATAGGGTGGGAATAGAGTGGGAATAGAGTGGGAATAGAGTGGGAATAGAGTGGAATAGAGTGGGAATAGAGTGGGAATAGAGGGAATAGAGTGGGAATAGAGTGGGAATAGAGTGGGAATAGAGGTGGGAATAGAGTGGGAATAGAGTGGAATAGGTGGGAATAGAGTGGGAATAGAGTGGGAATAGAGTGGAATAGAGTGGGAATAGAGTGGGAATAGGGTGGGAATAGAGTGGGAATAGAGTGGGAATAGAGTGGGAATAGGGTGGGAATAGAGTGGGAATAGAGTGGGAATAGAGTGGGAATAGAGTGGGAATAGAGTGGGAATAGGGTGGGAATAGAGTGGGAATAGAGTGGGAATAGAGTGGGAATAGAGTGGGAATAGAGTGGGAATAGAGTGGGAATAGGGTGGGAATAGAGTGGGAATAGAGTGGGAATAGAGTGAATAGAGGGAATAGGGGAATAGAGTGGGAATAGAGTGGGAATAGGGTGTGAATAGAGTGGGAATAGAGGGAATAGAGTGGGAATAGAGTGGGAATAGAGTGGGAATAGAGTGGGAATAGAGTGGGAATAGAGTGGGAATAGGGTG
>NW_027040455.1:277837-317837 GCF_034236695.1 Oncorhynchus nerka
GTATAGTGTTAGAGGGTAGAGGACTGAGAGGGGATACTAACAGGTGTAGAGGGGTAGAGGGAGGATAGAGGACTGAGAGGGCAGGGATACTAACAGGGTGTAGAGGGTTAGAGGGGGGGGTAGAGGACTGAGGGGGATACTAACAGGGTATAGTGTAGAGGGGTAGAGGACTGAGAAGGGGTACTAACAGGGTGTAGAGGGTAGAGGACTGAGAAGGGGTACTAACAGGGTGTAGTCAGAGGGGTAGAGGACTGAGGGGTACTAACAGGGTGTAGAGGGGTAGAGGGGTAGAGGACTGAGGGGGTACTAACAGGGTGTAAGAGGACTGAGGGGGTACTAACAGGGTGTAGTGTTAGGGGTAGAGGACTGAGGGGTACTAACAGGGTGTAGAGGGTAGAGGGAGTAGAGGACTGAGGGGTACTAACAGGGTATAGAGGGGTGTAGAGGGTAGAGGACTGAGGGGGTACTAACAGGGTGTAGAGGGGCAGAGGGGTAGAGGACTGAGGGGTACTAACAGGGTGTAGAGGGGGTAGAGGACTGAGGGGGTACTAACAGGGTGTAGAGAGGGTAGAGGACTGAGAAGGGGGTACTAACAGGGTGTAGTGTTAGAGGGGTAGAGGACTGAGGGGTACTAACAGGGTGTGTTAGAGGGTAGAGGACTGAAGGGGGTACTAACAGGGTGTAGGGGTAGAGGACTGAGGGGGTACTAACAGGGTGTAGAGGGGTAGAGGACTGAGGGGGTACTAACAGGGTGTAGAGGGTAGAGGGGGGGGTAGAGGACTGAGGGGTACTAACAGGGTGTAGTGTTAGGGTAGGGGTAGAGGACTGAGGGGGTACTAACAGGGTGTAGATTAGAGGGGTAGAGGACTGAGGGGGTACTAACAGGGTGTAGAGGGGGGGTAGAGGACTGAGGGGGTACTAACAGGGTGTAGAGGGGTAGAGGACTGAGGGGGTACTAACAGGGTGTAGAGGGTAGAGGACTGAGGGGTACTAACAGGGTGTAGAGGGGGTAGAGGACTGAGGGGTACTAACAGGGTGTAGTGTTAGAGGGTAGAGGACTGAGGTGGTACTAACAGGTGTAGTGTTAGAGGGGTAGAGGACTGAGGGGTACTAACAGGGTGTAGAGTTAGAGGGTAGAGGACTGAGGGATACTAACAGGGTGTAGAGGGTTAGAGGGTAGAGGACTGAGGGGGATACTAACAGGGTGTAGAGGGTAGAGGACTGAGGGGGTACTAACAGGGTGTAGAGGGTAGAGGACTGAGAGGGGGATACTAACAGTAGAGGGGTAGAGGACTGAGGGTACTAACAGGGTGTAGAGGGTAGAGGACTGAGGGGGTACTAACAGGGTGTAGTGTTAGAGGGGTAGAGGACTGAGAAGGGGTACTAACAGGGTGTAGTGTTAGAGGGTAGAGGACTGAGGGGGTACTAACAGGGTGTAGTAGAGGGTAGAGGACTGAGGGGGTACTAACAGGGTGTAGAGAGGGGTAGAGGACTGAGGGGGATACTAACAGGGTATAGTGTAGAGGGGTAGAGGACTGAGGGGCACTAACAGGGTGTAGAGGGGTAGAGGACAGAGGACTGAGGGGGGTACTAACAGGGTGTAGGGTGTAGAGGGTAGAGGACTGAGGGGGATACTAACAGGGTGTAGAGGGGTAGAGGACTGAGGGGGTACTAACAGGGTGTGAGGAGGGGGGACTGAGAGGACTGAGAGGGGTGACTAACAGGGTGTAGAGGGGTAGAGGGGTAGAGGACTGTTAGAGGGTAGAGGACTGAGGTACTAACAGGGTATAGTGTTAGAGGGGTAGAGGACTGAGGGGGGTACTAACAGGGTGTAGAGGGGTAGAGGACTGAGGGGGTACTAACAGGGTGTAGTGTTAGAGGGTAGAGGACTGAGGGGGTACTAACAGGGTGTAGAGGGGGTAGAGGACTGAGGGGGTACTAACAGGGTATAGTGTAGAGGGGTAGAGGACTGAGGGGGTACTAACAGGGTATAGTGTTAGAGGGTAGAGGACTGAGAAGGGGTACTAACAGGGTGTGTTAGAGGGTAGAGGACTGAGGGGTACTAACAGGTATAGTGGACTTAGAGGGGTAGAGGACTGAGGGGGGTACTAACAGAGGACTGAGGGGGTAGGGTGTAGTGGGTAGAGGACTGAGGGGGTACTAACAGGGTGTGTTAGAGGGGTAGAGGACTGAGGGGGGTTTAACAGGGTGTGAGAGGGGTAGAGGAGAAGTGTGAGGACTGGGGGTACTAACAGGGTATAGTGTTAGAGGGTAGAGGACTGAGAAGGGGGTACTAACAGGGTATAGTGTTAGAGGGGTAGAGGACTATAGAGGGGATGACTAACAGGGGTATCTGTGGTGTAGAGGGGTAGAGGACTGAGGGGGTACTAACAGGGTGTAGAGGGGTAGAGGACTGAGGGGTACTAACAGGGTGTAGAGGGTCGTAGAGGACTGAGGGGCACTAACAGGGTATAGTGTTAGAGGGGTAGAGGACTGAGAAGGGATACTAACAGGGTGTAGAGGGGTAGACTCAGGACTGAGGATACTTGACAGGGTGTTAGCTAGCATACATAGGACCGAGGGGTACTAACATAATTGTGTAGAGTGAGGTAGAGGACTAGGGGGTACTAACAGGGTGTAGAGGGTAGAGGACTGAGGGGGTACTAACAGGGTGTAGAGCTAGGGTAGTAGGACATGAGAATATTACAACAGGGTGTAGAGGGTAGAGGATCTACTAACATAGGGTGTAGTATCTGAGGGGATAATTGTGTAGTCTGAGGGTGTACTAACAGGGTGTAGAGGGGTAGAGGACTGAGGGGGTACTAACAGAGTGTAGCTAGCCAGGGTAGAGGACTGAGAAGGGGTACTAACAGGGTGTAGTATCAGAGAGGACTGAGGGGAGCCTACTAACAGGGTGTAGAATCATTTTAGTCAATAGAGGACTGAGGGGGTACTAACAGGGTGTTAGAGTGGTAGAGGACTGAGGGGTACTAACAGGGTGTAGAGGGGCAGAGGACTGAGAGTCAACTATTGTCAACCTGTCAACTGAGGGTAGAGGACTGAGGGGTACAACACTGCTCTCCCAGGGTAGAAACTAACACTCGTGTTAGAGGGTAGAGGACTGAGGGGTCCCAGCTTCCTGAACACTCGAGGACCATTCCACAGGGTGTCCAGGGGTAGAGGACTGAGGGGCACTAACAGGCAGTGTTCAGGGGGTCAGAGGACTGAGGGGGAGTACTAACAGGGTCCTATAGTTTAGAGCACTGAGGGAAACATGGATACCACAGACAACACTGGGGTACTGCTCTCTCGCCTGCCCACGTAGTTCTAGCACACCCCGAGAGCTGGTCAGGGGTAGAGGACTGAGGGGTCTAACAGGGTCATTCTGTTAGAGGGGTACCCATCTGTCTATCGGGTCCTAACAGGGTGTAGAGTTACCAGCCCTGGACTTAACATCCTTATCATTTATCGCCCTCCACTAACAGGAGTTAGTCAGAGGAGCTTGAGGCTGATAAGCTCCTTTCCTGAGGACGGCTCACCTCTAACAGTTCTGGGTGTAGAGGGGTTTGAGAGGACCTTCCCCCTACTAACAGGGTGTAGAGGGACCTCAGAGGACTAGAGGCTGTTCTTCCACTAACAGGGTGTAGTATCTAGAGGGGTAGAGGACTGAGGGGGTACTAACAGGGTGTAGAGGGTAGAGGACTGAGACCCTAACAGGGTGGGTAGAGGGGCAGAGGACTGAGGGGGTACTAACAGGGTGTAGCCGGGGAACCTTCGGAGGGTAGAGGACTGAGGGGGTACCTTCTCCACTTCCAACAGGGTGTAGAGGGGTAGAGGACTGAGGGGGTACTAACAGGGTGTAGAGGGTAGAGGACTGAGGGGGTACTAACAGGGTGTAGAGGGGAGGACTCGACCCTGACATCCTTACTGCTGTAAGTCAGACACCGTGGGTGCCTAACAGGGTGTAGTAGGAGGTAGAGGACTGAAAGGGTCTAACAGGGTGTAAACGAGGGTAGACACTGGTACCTCTAACTCCCTGTCTCCAGATGAAATCCAGAGGGGTAGAGGACTGAGGGGGTACTAACAGGGTGTAGAGGGGTAGAGGACTGAGGGGGCACTAACAGGGTGTAGAGACCAGTAGAGGACTGAGGGGGTACTAACAGAATGACCTATAGTGTAGAGGGGTAGAGGACTGAGGGGGCTACTAACAGGGTATAGTGTTAGAGGGGTAGAGGACTGAGGGGATACTAACAGGGTATAGTGTTAGAGGGGTAGAGGACTGAGGGGATACTAACAGGGTGTAGTGTTAGAGGGTAGAGGACTGAGGGGATACTAACAGGGTGTAGAGGGGTGTAGAGGACTAACAGGGAGAAGGACTGACTAACTAAGGGGTGTAGAGGGGTAGAGGAGGACTGAGACGCATACTAACAGGGGTACTAACAGGGTGTAGAGGGGGTAGAGGACTGAGGGGGTACTAACAGGGTGTAGTAGAGGGCTAGAGGACTGAGGGGGGTACTAACAGGGTGTAGAGGGGTAGAGGACTGAGGGGGTACTAACAGGGTGTAGAGGGGTAGAGGACT
Organism: Oncorhynchus nerka; assembly: GCF_034236695.1. NCBI lineage: Eukaryota > Metazoa > Chordata > Actinopteri > Salmoniformes > Salmonidae > Oncorhynchus > Oncorhynchus nerka. The sequence continues at coordinate 282,418 of NW_027040455.1, forward strand.
GAGGGGTACTAACAGGGTGTAGCGGTGTTAGAGGGGCACTTGTAGAGGACTGGGGGGGTACTAACAGGGTGTAGTATCCAGAGGGGTAGAGGACTGAGGGGGTACTAACAGGGTGTAGGCTTCCAGTAGAGGACTGATGTCTAACAGGGTAGAGGACTGAGGGGGTACTAACAGGGTGTAGAGGGGTAGAGGACTGAGGGGGTACTAACAGGGTGTAGAGGGTTAGAGGGTAGTGTTAGGGACTGAGGAACAAACTACTAACAGGGTAGTACAGAGGGTAGAGGACTGAGGGGGTACTAACAGGGTGTAGAGGGGTAGAGGACTGAGGGGGTACTAACAGGGTGTAGAGGGGTAGAGGACTGAGGGGAATACTAACAGGGTGTAGAGGGGTAGAGGGACTGAGGGGGTACTAACAGGGTGTAGAGGGGTAGAGGACTGAGGGGTACTAACAGGGTGTAGAGGGGAGTAGAGGACTGAGGGGAGTAGAGAGGGTAGAGGACTGAGGGGGTACTAACAGGGTGTAGAGGGTAGAGGACTGAGGGGGTACTAACAGGGTGTAGAGGGGTAGAGGACTGAGGGGTACTAACAGGGTGTAGAGGGTAGAGGACTGAGGGGGTACTAACAGGGTGTAGTGTCAGGGGGTAGAGGACTGAGGGGTACTAACAGGGTGTAGAGGGGCAGAGGACTGAGAGGGGGTACTAACAGGGTGTAGAGGGGTAGAGGACTGAGAGGGGTACTGAACAACAGGGTAGTATCAGAGGGGTGAGGACTGAGGGGGTACTAACAGGGTGTAGAGGGGTAGAGGACTGAGGGGGTACTAACAGGGTGTAGAGGGGTAGAGGACTGAGAAGGGGTACTAACAGGGTAGTAGAGGGTAGAGGAGAGGGGGTACTAACAGGTGTAGAGGGGTAGAGGACTGAGGGGGTACTAACAGGGTGTAGAGGGTAGAGGACTGAGGGGGTACTAACAGGGTGTAGTATTAGAGGGGTAGAGGACTGAGGGGGGTACTAACAGGGTGTAGTGTTAGAGGGGTAGAGGACTGAGGGGGTACTAACAGGGTGTAGAGGGGTAGAGGACTGGGGGGTACTAACAGGGTGTACTGAGGGGTAGAGGACTGACTAACAGGGTGTAGAGGGGTAGAGGACTGAGGGGGTACTAACAGGGTGTAGTGTTAGGGGTAGAGGACTGAGGGGTACTAACAGGGTGTAGTGTGAGGGGTAGAGGGGTAGAGGACTGAGAAGGGGTACTAACAGGGTGTAGTGTTAGAGGGGTAGAGGACTGAGGGGGTACTAACAGGGTGTAGAGGGGTAGAGGACTGAGGGGGTACTAACAGGGTGTAGAGGGGTAGAGGACTGAGAAGGGGTACTAACAGGGTGTAGTGTTAGAGGGGTAGAGGACTGAGAAGGGGTACTAACAGGGTACTAACAGTGTTAGAGGGGTAGAGGACTGAGAAGGGGTACTAACAGGGTGTACTAACAGGGTGTAGTGTTAGGGGGTAGAGGACTGAGGGGGTACTAACAGGGTGTAGAGGAGGGGGGGTAGAGGACTGAGGGGTACTAACAGGGTGTAGTGTTAGAGGGGTAGAGGACTGAGGGGTACTAACAGGGTGTAGAGGGGGGTAGAGGACTGAGGGGGTACTAACAGGGTGTAGAGGGGTAGAGGACTGAGGGGGTACTAACAGGGTGTAGAGGGGTAGAGGACTGAGGGGGTACTAACAGGGTGTAGTGTTAGAGGTAGAGGACTGAGGGGGTACTAACAGGGTGTAGAGGGGTAGAGGACTGAGGGGGTACTAACAGGGTGTAGAGGGTGTAGGGGGTAGAGGACTGAGGGGGTACTAACAGGGTGTAGAGGGGTAGAGGGGTAGAGGACTGAGGGGGTACTAACAGGGTGTAGAGTTAGAGGGTAGAGGACTGAGGGGGTACTAACAGGGTGTAGAGGGTAGAGGACTGAGGGGGTACTAACAGGGTGTAGAGGGGTAGAGGACTGAGGGGGTACTAACAGGGTGTAGTGTTAGAGGGGTAGAGGACTGAGGGGGTACTAACAGGGTGTAGAGGGGTAGAGGACTGAGGGGGTACTAACAGGGTGTGTTAGAGGGTAGAGGACTGAGGGGGTACTAACAGGGTATAGTGTTAGAGGGGTAGAGGACTGAGGGGGTACTAACAGGGTGTAGTGTTAGAGGGGTAGAGGACTGAGGGGGTACTAACAGGGTGTAGTGTTAGAGGGGTAGAGGACTGAGGGGGTACTAACAGGGTGTAGTGTTAGAGGGGTAGAGGACTGAGGGGGTACTAACAGGGTGTAGAGGGGTAGAGGACTGAGGGGTACTAACAGGGTGTAGAGGGGTAGAGGAGAGGACTGAGAGGGTAGGGACTACTAACAGGGTGTAGAGGGGTAGAGGACTGAGGGGGTACTAACAGGGTGTAGAGGGGTAGAGGACTGAGGGGGTACTAACAGGGTGTAGAGGGGTAGAGGACTGAGGGGGTACTAACAGGGTGTAGAGGGCAGAGGGGTAGAGGACTGAGAAGGGGTACTAACAGGGTGTAGTATAGAGGGGTAGAGGACTGAGGGGGTACTAACAGGGTGTAGTACTGAGAGGGGTAGAGGACTGAGGGGGTACTAACAGGGTGTAGAGGGGTAGAGGACTGAGGGGGTACTAACAGGGTGTAGAGGGTAGAGGACTGAGGGGGCACTAACAGGGTGTGTAGAGGGTAGAGGACTGAGGGGGTACTAACAGGGTGTAGAGGGAGGTAGAGGACTGAGAGGGTGTAGAGGACTGAGGGGGATACTAACAGGGTGTAGAGGGGGGTAGAGGACTGAGGGGGTACTAACAGGGTGTAGAGGGGTAGAGGACTGAGGGGTACTAACAGGGTGTAGAGGGGTAGAGGACTGAGGGGGTACTAACAGGGTGTAGAATGTTAGAGGGGTAGAGGACTGAGGGGGTACTAACAGGGTGTAGAGGGGGGCAGAGGACTGAGGGGTACTAACAGGGTGTAGAGGGTAGAGGACTGAGGGGGTACTAACAGGGTGTAGAGGGGTAGAGGACTGAGGGGGTACTAACAGGGTGTAGTAGAGGACTGAGGGGTAGAGGACTGAGGGGGGTACTAACAGGGTGTAGGGTGTAGAGGGGGGTGTAGAGGGTAGAGGACTGAGGGGGTACTAACAGGGTGTAGAGGGGTAGAGGACTGAGAAGGGGTACTAACAGGGTGTAGTATCAGAGGGGTAGAGGACTGAGGGGGTACTAACAGGGTGTAGTATTAGAGGGGTAGAGGACTGAGGGGGGGTACTAACAGGGTGTAGAGGGTAGAGGACTGAGGGGGTACTAACAGGGTGTAGTAGAGGACTGAGAGGGGGTGTAGAGGACTGAGGGGTACTAACAGGGTGTAGAGGGGTAGAGGACTGAGGGGGTACTAACAGGGTGTAGAGGGGTAGAGGACTGAGGGGGTACTAACAGGGTGTAGTGAGGACTGAGGGGGGGTAGAGGACTGAGGGGGTACTAACAGGGTATGACTGGTGTAGAGGGGTAGAGGACTGAGGGGGTACTAACAGGGTGTAGAGGGGTAGAGGACTGAGGGGGTACTAACAGGGTGTAGAGGGGTAGAGGGGTAGAGGACTGAGGGGGTACTAACAGGGTGTAGTGTTAGAGGGTAGAGGACTGAGGGGGTACTAACAGGGTGTAGAGGGGTAGAGGACTGAGGGGGTACTAACAGGGTGTGTATCAGAGGGTAGAGGACTGAGGGGGTACTAACAGGGTGTAGAGGGGTAGAGGACTGAGGGGGGTACTAACAGGGTGTAGAGGGGTAGAGGACTGAGGGGGTACTAACAGGGTGTAGAGGGGTAGAGGACTGAGGGGGTACTAACAGGGTGTAGTGTTAGAGGGGTAGAGGACTGAGGGGGTACTAACAGGGTATAGTGTTAGAGGGGGGTAGAGGACTGAGGGGTACTAACAGGGTGTAGAGAGGGTAGAGGACTGAGGGGGTACTAACAGGGTGTAGTGTTAGAGGGGTAGAGGACTGAGGGGGTACTAACAGGGTGTAGAGGGGTAGAGGACTGAGGGGGTACTAACAGGGTGTAGAGGGTAGAGGACTGAGAGGGGTAGAGGACTGAGGGGGTACTAACAGGGTATAGTGTTAGAGGGGTAGAGGACTGAGGGGGTACTAACAGGGTGTAGAGGTGTAGGGGGGTAGAGGACTGAGGGGTACTAACAGGGTGTAGTGTTAGGGGTAGAGGACTGAGAAGGGATACTACTAACAGGGTGTAGAGGGGTAGAGGACTGAGGGGGTACTAACAGGGTGTAGAGGGGTAGAGGACTGAGACTGGGGTACTAACAGGGTGTAGTATCAGAGGGTAGAGGACTGAGGGGGTACTAACAGGGTGTAGAGGGTAGGGGGTAGAGGACTGAGGGGGTACTAACAGGGTGTAGAGGGGTAGAGGACTGAGAAGGGTACTAACAGGGTGTAGTATCAGAGGGGTAGAGGACTGAGGGGGGTACTAACAGGGTGTAGAGGGGTAGAGGACTGAGGGGGTACTAACAGGGTGTAGAGGGGTAGAGGACTGAGGGGGTACTAACAGGGTGTAGAGGGGTAGAGGACTGAGAAGGGGTACTAACAGGGTGTAGTATTAGAGGGGTAGAGGACTGAGGGGTACTAACAGGGTATAGTGTTAGAGGGGTAGAGGACTGAGGGGTACTAACAGGGTGTAGAGGGTAGAGGACTGAGGGGGTACTAACAGGGTGTAGAGGGTAGAGGACTGAGGGGGTACTAACAGGGTGTAGAGGGGTAGAGGACTGAGGGGGTACTAACAGGGTATAGTGTTAGAGGGGTAGAGGACTGAGGGGGTACTAACAGGGTATAGTGTTAGAGGGGTAGAGGACTGAGGGGGTACTAACAGGGTGTAGAGGGGTAGAGGACTGAGGGGTACTAACAGGGTATAGTGTTAGAGGGTAGAGGACTGGAGGGGGTACTAACAGGGTATAGTGTTAGAGGGGTAGAGGACTGAGAAGGGGATACTAACAGGGTATAGTGTTAGAGGGGGTAGAGGACTGAGAAGGGGATACTAACAGGGTATAGTGTTAGAGGGGTAGAGGACTGAGAAGGGGATACTAACAGGGTGTAGAGGGGTAGAGGGGTAGAGGACTGAGGGGGTACTAACAGGGTGTAGAGGGGTAGAGGACTGAGGGGGTACTAACAGGGTGTAGTGTTAGGGGTAGAGGACTGAGAAGGGATACTAACAGGGTGTAGAGGGTAGAGGGGTAGAGGACTGAGGGGGTACTAACAGGGTAGTAGAGGGGTAGAGGGTAGAGGACTGAGGGGGATACTAACAGGGTGTAGAGGGTAGAGGGTAGAGGACTGAGGGGGTACTAACAGGGTGTAGATGGGTAGAGGGGTAGAGGACTGAGGGGGTACTAACAGGGTGTAGAGGGGTAGAGGACTGAGGGGGTACTAACAGGGTGTAGAGGGGTAGAGGACTGAGGGGGTACTAACAGGGTGTAGAGGGGTAGAGGACTGAGGGGGTACTAAAAGGGTGTAGAGGGGTAGAGGACTGAGAAGTGGGTACTAACAGGGTGTAGTATTAGAGGGGTAGAGGACTGAGGGGGTACTAACAGGGTGTAGAGGGGTAGAGGACTGAGGGGGTACTAACAGGGTGTAGAGGGGTAGAGGACTGAGAAGTGGGTACTAACAGGGTGTAGTATTAGAGGGGTTGAGGACTGAGAAGGGGTACTAACAGGGTGTAGATTAGAGGGGTAGAGGACTGAGGGGGTACTAACAGGGTGTAGAGGGGGTAGAGGACTGAGGGGGTACTAACAGGGTGTAGAGGGTAGAGGGGGTAGAGGACTGAGGGGGGGTACTAAACAGGGTGTAGAGGGGTAGAGGACTGAGGGGTACTAACAGGGTGTAGAGGGTAGAGGACTGAGGGGGTACTAACAGGGTGTAGTATCAGAGGGGTAGAGGACTGAGGGGGTACTAACAGGATGTAGAGGGGTAGAGGACTGAGGGGGTACTAACAGGATGTAGAGGGGTAGAGGACTGAGGGGGTACTAACAGGGTGTAGAGGTGTAGAGGACTGAGGGGGTACTAACAGGGTGTAGAGGGGTAGAGGACTGAGGGGGTACTAACAGGGTGTAGAGGGGTAGAGGACTGAGAATGGGTACTAACAGGGTGTAGTGTCAGAGGGGTAGAGGACTGAGGGGGTACTAACAGGATGTAGAGGGGTAGAGGACTGAGGGGGTACTAACAGGGTGTAGAGGTGTAGAGGACTGAGGGGGTACTAACAGGGTGTAGAGGGGTAGAGGACTGAGGGGGGTACTAACAGGGTGTAGAGGGGTAGAGGACTGAGAAGGGTACTAACAGGGTGTAGTATCAGAGGGTAGAGGACTGAGGGGGTACTAACAGGATGTAGAGGGTAGAGGACTGAGGGGGTACTAACAGGGTGTAGAGGGGTAGAGGACTGAGGGGGTACTAACAGGGTGTAGAGGGGTAGAGGACTGAGGGGGTACTAACAGGGTAAAGGAGTGTATGCTTCGTGGCCTGCTAATCGTACCAGTTATTTCAGAGAGCTGTGTAAATTCATTTCAATTGCTTTTTGACATTTAGGAGTAACCGTTGTTGTAATCACTGTTCCTCGCTGCTCTGTCCAGTAATTATTCAATTACCAAACCTAATTGACAAGAGACACTCTGTTTTATTGGTTGATTTATTGGGTAATTGCGGCTGCCTGCCGCCACCACAGCAGCAGTCCAAAACAGCCCCCCCCACATAGTGCCTGGTTTAAAGTCATACGGTATGTAGTGAGTAGCATGCCATTTGGGATATTTCCACTCAAAAGCAGCCACTTCACCCCTTAATGTTGGTGTTGTTGGGTTGCTGGAGTGGAGACCGGCTCGGGTAAGGGGAAGGTAGCGGCGTTGTCATGCCGACAGAAGAGTAAAACAGAACACTATTTAAATCCTTTTCTGATTTGTTTGTTGTTTATTGTTTATTGAAGTGTTGACCGTCGCTACGGTAACGGTAGACCGACTGCACCTAGACGGAGGGTGACAGTGACAATAGAAACGGACCTCTTTAGAAAATGCCCCCTTTCTCTGGAGTCAAAACAATCTGTTTCGATAACCAACGATGTTACTAACGCGAGAAAATATAAAACCTCATCTGTTTTTCTATTGTGTGTTATCGATGACCCAGAGCAAAGCTCTCGTCTGCTGTTCTTCCATCTTCCCTGTGAAGACGTTCAGTTGAAGGGCTTTGTTAGATCCCACATGTAGTTACTATAGGAACCGGGTAAACGTCTTGTTAGAGACTCACATGTAGTTACTATAGGAACCGGGTAAACGTCTTGTTAGAGACTCACATGTAGTTACTATAGAAACCAGGTAAACGTCTTGTTAGAGACTCACATGTTGTTACTATAGGAACCAGGTAAACGTGTTCTTAGAGACTCACATGTAGTTACTATAGTAACCAGGTACACTTGTGTTAGAGACTCACATGTAGTTACTATAGGAACCAGGTAAACGTGTGTTAGAGATTCACATGTAGTTACTATAGGAACCAGGTAAACGTCTTGTTAGAGACTCACATGTAGTTACTATAGGAACCAGGTAAACGTCTTGTTAGAGACTCACATGTTGTTACTATAGGAACCGGGTAAACGTCTTGTTAGAGACTCACATGTAGTTACTATAGGAACCAGGTAAACGTCTTGTTAGAGACTCACATGTAGTTACTATAGCAACCAGGTAAACGTCTTGTTCGAGACTCACAGGTAGTTACTATAGGAACCAGGTAAACGTCTTGTTAGAGACTCACATGTAGTTACTATAGGAACCAGGGAAACGTATTGTTAGAGACTCACATGTAGTTACTATAGAAACCAGGTAAACGTCTTGTTCGAGACTCACATGTAGTTACTATAGGAACCAGGTAAACGTCTTGTTAGAGACGCAAATGTAGTTACTATAGGAACCAGGTAAACGTCTTGTTAGAGACTCACATGTAGTTACTATAGGAACCAGGTAAACGTCTTGTTAGAGACTCACATGTTGTTACTATAGGAACCAGGTAAACGTCTTGTTAGAGACTCACATGTAGTTACTATAGGAACCAGGTAAACCTCTTGTTAGAGACTCACATGTAGTTACTATAGGAACCAGGTAAACGTCTTGTTAGAGACTCACATGTAGTTACTATAGGAACCAGGTAAACGTCTTGTTAAGACTCACATGTAGTTACTATAGGAACCAGGTAAACGTGTTCTTAGAGACTCACATGTTGTTACTATGGGAACCAGGTAAACGTGTGTTAGATACTCACATGTAGTTACTATGGGAACCAGGTAAACGTGTTCTTAGAGACTGACAGTATTAAGGGCTGTTAGATTAGAGAAAGGGGATACCTAGTCAGTTACACAACTGAATGCATTCAACCAAAATGTCTCTTCCAGATTTAACCCAACCCATAGATCCACTGTCTGTTAGACCCAACATGTGTTAAGTAAGGGTTGTGTTAGGGGTTGTGGTAAGGGTTGTGTTAAGGGTTGTGTTAAGGGTTGTGTTAGATCAACATGTGGTAAGGGTTGTGTTAAGGGTTGTGTTAAGGGTTGTGTTAGGGGTTGTGATTAACATGTATTTACTATAGTAACCGGGTAAACGTCTTGTCAACATGTGGTAAGGGTTGTGTTAAGGGTTGTGTTAGATCAACATGTGGTAAGGGTTGTGTTAAGGGTTGTGTTAGGGGTTGTGTTAGATCAACATGTGGTAAGGGTTGTGTTAGGGGTTGTGTTAAGGGTTGTGTTAAGGGTTGTGTTAGATCAACATGTGGTAAGGGTTGTGTTAAGGGTTGTGTTAAGGGTTGTGTTAGATCAACATGTGGTAAGGGTTGTGTTAGGGGTTGTGTTAAGGGTTGTGTTAAGGGTTGTGTTAGATCAACATGTGGTAAGGGTTGTGTTAAGGGTTGTGTTAGGGGTTGTGTTAAGGGTTGTGTTAAGGGTTGTGTTAAGGGTTGTGTTAAGGGTTGTGTTAAGGGTTGTGTTAGATCAACATGTGGTAAGGGTTGTGTTAAGGGTTGTGTTAGGGGTTGTGTTAGATCAACATGTGGTAAGGGTTGTGTTAGGGGTTGTGTTAAGGGTTGTGTTAGGGGTTGTGTTAGGGGTTGTGTTAAGGGTTGTGTTAGATCAACATGTGGTAAGGGTTGTGTTAAGGGTTGTGTTATGGGTTGTGTTAAGGGTTGTGTTAAGGGTTGTGTTAGATCAACATGTGGTAAGGGTTGTGTTAAGGGTTGTGTTAAGGGTTGTGTTAAGGGTTGTGTTAAGGGTTGTGTTAAGGGTTGTGTTAAGGGTTGTGTTAAGGGTTGTGTTAAGGGTTGTGTTAAGGGTTGTGTTAAGGGTTGTGTTAAGGGTTGTGGTAAGGGTTGTGTTAAGGGTTGTGTAAGGGTTGTTAGGTAAGGGGTTGTGGTAAAGGTTGTAATAAAAGGGTTGTGTTATAGGGTTGTAAGGTTAAGGGTTGTGTTAAGGGTTGTGGTAAGGGTTGTGTTAAGGGTTGTGTTAAGGGTTGTGTTAAGGGTTGTGTTAAGGGTTGTGTTATGGGTTGTGTTAAGGGTTGTGGTAAGGGTTGTGTTAAGGGTTGTGTAAGGGTTGTGTTAAGGGTTGTGGTAGATCAACAGTGATGAGTTGATGAGAGGCAGGACATATGTCCAGTGATGAGATGATGAAAGAGGAGAGACAGGACAGATGAGAGACAGAGAAAGATAGAGGAGGAGGGTTGGGAAGAAGAGATATATATATATATCTAGAGGGAGGGAGAGATGAGGGAGGGAGGGAGGGAGGGAGGGAGGGAGAGGGAGAGAGAGAGAGAGATATATATATATATATAGAGGGAGGGAGGGAGGGAGGGAGGGAGGGAGGGAGGGAGGGAGAGATGCCTTACAACACAGAATAGTTGTTCATACTGTAATATTGTTGACTGATTGTGGCGGCCATGTTATTTTGTGAGGGTTACGAACACACAGCGGTAGGAAAGAGCAACCATAGTAAAGGAGAGGCCAGCTGGGAAATAATTTACCATCAAGGGCATAAAACGCTGCTCAACTGAGGTTAACGGTGATCTATGGTTATAGTCTGGTAACAGTGTCATTAGTGTGATCTATGGTTATAGTCTGGTAACAGTGTCATTAGTGTGATCTATGGTTATAGTCTGGTAACAGTGTCATTAGTGTGATCTATGGTTATAGTCTGGTAACAGTGTCATTAGTGTGATCTATGGTTATAGTCTGGTAACATAGTGTCATTAGTGTGATCTATGGTTATAGTCTGGTAACAGTGTCATTAGTGTGATCTATGGTTATAGTCTGGTAACAGTGTCATTAGTGTGATCTATGGTTAAAGTCTGGTAACATTGTTCAATGTTTGGTTCTGTGTAAATCGTCAATATTTCAGTCTCTGTCTCAGACTCCTTTATGGGACACAGAGATTATATAACATATACACCTACAATGAGAGAAGAGAGAGAAAGATAGAGAGCGAGCAAGAGATATATAGAGAGAGGGAGAAAGAAAGGGAGGGAGAGAGAGAGAGAGAGAGAGAGAGAGAGAGAGAGGGAGAGAGAGGGAGAGAGAGGGGGGAGGGAGAGAGAGAGAGAGGAGGGAGGGAGAGGGAGGGAGGGAGGGAGACTCCTAGAGAGAGGAGAAAGGGAGGGGGAGGGAGATTGAGAAAGAGGAGAGTGTCAAGGGAGGGAGAGAGAGAGAGATAGTCTAGAAGAGAGAGAGAGAGAGAGAGAGAGAACAGGAGGAGGGAGGAGATCTAGAGAGAGGGTAGGATTAGGGAGGGAGGTTAAACAGGAGAGATAAGAGAGAGAGAGAGAGAAGAGAGAGAGAGAGAGAGGAGAGGGAGAGAGAGAGGAAAGGGAGAGAGGGAGGGAGGGAGGGAGGGAGGGAGGAGAGGGAGAGGTAGGGAGGGAGATGGAGAAAGGGAGGGAGAGAGAGAGAGAGAAAGAGAGAGGGAGGAGAGAGAGAGAGAGAGAGAGGAGGGAGAGGGAGAGGGAGGGAGAGAGAGAGAGAGAGAGGGAGGGGGAGAGGGAGAAGGGGGAGGGAGGGAGACCTAGAGAAGAGAGAGGGAGAGAGAGAGAGGGAGGAGAGAGGGAGAGGGAGGGAGAAGAGGAAGGAGAGAGAGAGAGAGAGAGAGAGAGAGAGAGAGAAGAGGAGGGAGGGAGGGAGGGAGGGAGGGAGGGAGAGATGCCTTACAACACAGAATAGTTGTTCATACTGTAATATTGTTGACTGATTGTGGCGGCCATGTTATTTTGTGAGGGTTACGAACACACAACGTTAGGAAAGAGCAACCATAGTAAAGGAGAGGCCAGCTGGGAAATAATTTACCATCAAGGGCATAAAACGCTGCTCAACTGAGGTTAACGTTTGTACTTTCAAAAGCAATTTATTTTCTAACAACTTCTGAAAGCGGACAACAACAAATCTCATGTTTCCTTTTTCCTTGGAATTTTCATTTAGAATGTTCTCTCCCCCCTTCTCCACACACACACACACACACACACACACACACACACACACACACACACACACACACACACACACACACACACACACACACACACACACACACATTTCACAAGCGAGCGTTTGCCGTCGGCTCACGGCAGTTTGAGCTGGGTCTTTAGTCTGGCAGTGAGACGTTGGCCTGTTTAGCTTGTGAGTGGATTAACATCAGGGTAACAAATAATTATGCATTATTTTAAACAAAAGAGACCTTAAGGCCATTTCAGAGATTTTTTTTCCCCATGTCAATTAAAACTCACATATTTTCAGGTGAACTACATTTTTAGTATTTTAAAGGCAGGGTTATGTAATGCCTACTTTTGGGTGGAGGAATGTGAGCGCATGCATGTACATATGTGTGTGTGTGTGTGTGTGTGTGTGTGTGTGTGTGTGTGTGTGTGTGCATGTGTGTGTCTACCTTTTGATATAGTGCTGTTGACCACAACCCTGGGAATAGTGTGGGAATAGAGTGGGAATAGAGTGGGAATAGAGTGGGAATAGAGTGGGAATAGAGTGGGAATAGAGTGGAATAGAGTGGAAATAGAGTGGGAATAGAGGAAATAGAATAGAGGAATGGGGTGAGAATAGGGTGGGAATAGAATTGGAATAGAGTGGGAATATGGGGCAATAGAGTGGGAATAGAGTGGGAATAGAGTGGGATTAGAGTGGACATAGAGTGGGAATAGAGTTGGAATAGAGTGGGAATAGGGTGAGAATAGGGTGGGAATAGAGTTGGAATAGAGTGGGAATAGGGGGGAATAGAGTGGGAATAGAGTGGGATTAGAGTGGGAATAGAGTGGGAAAAGGGTGGAATAGAGTGGGAATAGGGTGGGAATAGAGTGGGAATAGAGTGGGAATAGAGTGGGAATATGGGAATAGAGTGGGAATAGAGTGGGATTAGAGTGGGAATAGAGTGGGAATAGGGGGGAATAGAGTGGGAATAGAGTGGGATTAGAGTGGGATTAGAGTGGGAATAGAGTGGAAATAGAGTGGGAATAGAGTGGGAATAGTATGGGAATGGGGTGAGAATAGGGTGGGAATAGAATTGGAATAGAGTGGGAATAGGGGGGAATAGAGTGGGAATAGAGTGGGAATAGAGTGGGATTAGAGTGGAAATAGAGTGGGAATAGAGTGGGAATAGAGTGGGAATAGGGTGGAATAGAGTGGGAATAGGGTGAGAATAGGGTGGGAATAGAGTTGGAATAGAGTGGGAATAGGGGGAATAGAGCAATAGAGTGGAATAGAGTGGGAAAAGAGTGGGAATAGAGTGAATAGGGAACAGAGGAATAGAGAAATGGGAATAGAGTGGGAATAGAGTGGGAATAGAGTGAAATATGGAATAGAGTGGGAATAGAGGGAATTAGAGTGGAATAGAGTGGGAATAGGGGGAATAGAGTGGGAATAGAGTGAATAGAGTGGAATAGAGTGAATAGAGTGAAACAGAGTGGGAATAGAGTGGGAATAGATGGGAATGGAGTGAAATAGGTGAACAGGTGAATAGAGTTGGAATAGAGTGGGAACAGAGTGGGAATAGAGGTGGGAATAGAGTGGAATAGAGTGGAATAGAGAACAGGGGGGGAATAGAGTGAGAATAGAGTGGGAATAGAGTGAACAGGGAATAGAGTGGGAATAGAGTGAATAGAGTGGGAATAGAACAGTGGGAATAGAGGTGGAATAGAGTGGGGAATAGAGTGGAGAATAGAGTGAATAGAGTGGGAATAAAGAGTGAATAGAGTGGGAAATAGGGGGAATAGAGGGGAATAGAGTGGAATAGAGTGGGAATAGAGGGGAATAGAGTGGGAATAGAGTGGGAATAGAGGGGAATAGAGTGGAAACAGAGTGGGAATAGAGTGAATAGAGTGGGAATAGTGGAACAGAGTGGGAATAGAGTGGGAATAGAGTGGAATAGAGCTGAACAGGGGAATAGAGGGGAATAGAGGAATAGAGGAATAGAGGGAATAGAGTGGGAATAGAGTGGGAATAGAGTGGGAATAGAGTGGGAAATAGAGTGGAATAGAGTGGAATAGAGGGAATAGAGTAGAGGTGGGGGAATAGAGTGGAAACAGAGAGTGGGAATAGAGTGAGGAATAGGTGGTGAATAGAGTGGGAATAGAGAGTGGGAATAGAGTGGTGAATAGGGTGGAATAGGGTGGGAATAGAGTGGGAATAGAGTGAAATAGAGTGGGAATAGAGTGGGAAGAGTGAATAGAGTGGGAATAGAGTGGAATAGAGTGGAATAGAACAGGGGGAATAGAGTGGAATAGAGTGGGAATAGAATAGAGAATAGAGTGAATAGGGAATAGAGGGAATAGAGGAATAGAGGAATAGGTGAATAGAGTGGGAATAGAGTGGAAATAGAGGGAATAGAGTGAATAGAGTGGGACATAGGGAATAGAACAGGTGAATAGAACAGAGAATAGAGTGGGAATAGAGGGAATAGAGTGGAATAGAGTGGGAATAGAGTGGGAATAGAGTGGGAATAGAGTGGAATAGAGTGGAATAGAGTGGGAATAGAGTGGAATAGAGTGGGAATAGAGTGGGAATAGAGTGGGAATAGAGTGGAATAGAGTGGGAATAGAGTGGAATAGAGTGGAATAGAGTGGAACAGAGTGAATAGAGTGGGAATAGAGTGGGAATAGAGTGGAACAGAATAGGTGAATAGAGTGGGAATAGAGTGGAATAGAGTGAACAGAGGAATAGAGGGAATAGGGGGAATAGAGTGTGAATAGAGGGAATAGAGTGGAATAGAGTGGGAATAGAGTGGAATAGAGTGAGGAATAGAGTGGGAATAGAGGGGGAATAGAGTGGGAATAGAGGGAATAGGGGAATAGAGTGGGAATAGAGGAATAGAGGAATAGAGTGAAAGAGAGTAGAGGAATAGAGTGGGAATAGAGGGAATGGAATAGAGTGGGAATAGGTGGGAATAGAGTGGGAATAGAGTTGGGAATAGGGGAATAGAGGGGAATAGAGAGGGAATAGAGTGAATAGAGTGGAATAGAGTGAACAGAGGAATAGAGTGGGAATAGGGGTGGGAATAGAGTGGGAATAGAGTGGGAATAGAGGGGAATAGAGAGGGAATAGAGAGGAATAGAGTGGAAACAGAGTGGGAATAGAGTGGGAATAGAGTGGGAACAGAGGGAATAGGAATAGAGTGGGAATAGAGTGGAATAGAGGAATAGAGGGAATAGAGGGAATAGAGGAATAGAGTGAATAGAGTGGAATAGAGGGAATAGAGTGGAATAGAGTGGGAATAGGGTGAGAATAGAGTGAATAGAGTGGAATAGAGGGGAATAGGGGGAATAGGGAATAGAGTGGAATAGGGTAGAGTGGGAATAGAGTGGGAATAGAGTGGGAATAGAGAATGGGAATAGAGTGGGATAGAGTGGGAATAGAGGAATAGAGTGAATGGGAATAGAGTGAGTGAATAGAGTGGGAATAGAGTGGGAATAGGAATAGAGGGAACAGGGAATAGAGTGGGAATAGGGGAATAGAGGGAATAGAGTGAATAGAGGGAATAGAGGAAATAGAGGTGGGAATAGAGGGAATAGAGTGGGAATAGGGGAATAGAGTGGAATAGAGTGAATAGGGGGAATAGAGTGGGAATAGAGTGGGAATAGAGTGAACAGGGAATAGAGTGGAATAGAGTGGGAATAGAGTGGGAATAGAGTGGGAATAGAATAGAGTGGGAATAGAGTGGGAATAGAGTGGGAATAGAACAGGGGAATAGAGTGGAATAGAGTGGGAATAGAGGTGGGAATAGAGTGGAATAGAGTGGAATAGAGGAATGAGTGAATAGAGGGAATAGGAATAGGGTGAACAGGAATAGAGTGGGAATAGAGGGAATAGAGGGGAATAGAGTGGGAATAGAGGAATAGAGTGGGAATAGAGTGGGAATAGAGTGGAATAGAATAGAGTGGGAACAGAGGGAATAGAGTGGAAATAGAGTGAATAGAGGAATAGAGGAATAGGTGGGAATGAGTGGGATAGAGGAATAGAGTGAATAGAGTGGGAATAGGAATAGAGGAACAGAGTGGAATAGAGTGGGAATAGAGTGGGAATAGAGGAATAGGGGGAATAGAGTGAATAGAGTGGGAATAGAGTGAGGAATAGAGGGAATAGAGGGAATAGAGGGTGGAATAGAGTGAACAGAATAGAGGAATAGGGTGGGAATAGAACAGGGAATAGAGTGGGAATAGAGTGGGAATAGAGTGGAATAGAGTGGGAATAGGTGGGAATAGAGGTGGGAATAGAGTGGGAATAATAGAGTGGGAATAGAGTGAACAGAGTGAATAGAGTGGGAACAGAGGAATAGGGGAATAGAGGGGAATAGAGTGGGAATAGAGTGGAATAGAGTGAACAGAGAGGAATAGAGGGGAATAGAGGGAATAGAGGGGGAATAGAGGAACAGAGTGGGAATAGAGTGGGAATAGAGTGGGAAGAGAATAGAGTGGAATAGAGTGGAATAGAGTGGGAATAGAGGGAATAGGTGGAATAGGGTGGAATAGAGTGGGAATAGAGTGGGAATAGAGTGGGAATAGAGGGAATAGAGTGAACAGAGGGGAATAGAGTGGAATAGAGTGAGTGGAATAGAGTGGGAATAGGTGGAAGTAGAGTGGAATAGGGTGGGAATAGAGTAGAACAGAGGAACAGAGTGGGAATAGAGTGGGGAATGAATGGGAATAGAGTGAATAGAGTGGGAATAGAGTGGGAATAGAGGGAACAGAGGAATAGAGTGGGAATAGAGTGGGAATAGAGTAGGGTGGGAATAGAGTGGAGGGAATAGAGTGGGAATAGAGTGGGAATAGGTGAATAGAGGGAATAGAGTGGGAATAGAGTGGGAATAGAGTGGGAATAGAGTGGGAATAGAGTGGGAAATAGAGTGGGAATAGAGTGGAATAGAGGGGAATAGAGTGGGAATAGAGTGGAATAGAGTGGGAATAGAGTGGAATAGAGTGAATAGAATAGAGTGGGAATAGAGGTGGGAGTGGGAATAGAGTGAATAGGTGGGAATAGAGTGGGAATAGAGTGAATAGGAGGAATAGAGTGGGAATAGGGTGGGAATAGAGGGAATAGAGTAGAGGAATAGGGTGGGAATAGAGTGGGAATAGAGTGGGAATAGAGTGGAATAGAGTGGAATAGAGTGAATAGAGTGGAATAGAGTGGGAATAGAGGTGGGGAATAGAGTGGGAATAGAGTGAATAGGTGGGAATAGAGTGGGAAATAGAGTGGGAATAGAGTGGGAATAGAGTGGGAATAGAGGTGGGAATAGAGGGAATAGGAATAGAATTGGGAATAGAGTGGGAATAGAGGGGAATAGAGTGGGAATAGAGTGGAATAGGGGAATAGAGGGGAATAGAGTGGAATAGAGGGAATAGGGTGGGAATAGAGTGGAATAGGGTGGGAATAGAGTGGAATAGAGTGAATAGGGAATAGAGGAATAGAGTGGGAATAGAGTGGGAATAGAGGTGGAATAGGGTGGGAATAGAGTGGGAATAGAGGGGAATAGAGTGGGAATAGAGTGGGAATAGAGTGGGAATAGAGTGGGAATAGAGTGGGAATAGAGTGAACAGAGTGGGAATAGAGTGGGAATAGAGTGGGAATAGAGTGGGAATAGAGTGGGAATAGAGTGAATAGAGTGAATAGAGTGAACAGAGAGAGTGAACAGAGGAATAGAGTGGAATAGAGTGGGAATAGAGTGGGAATAGGGTGGAATAGAGTGGGAATAGAGTGGGAATAGAGGGAATAGAGTGGAATAGAGTGGGAATAGAGGGGGTGGGAATAGAGTGAATAGGGTGGGAATAGAGTGGGAATAGAGTGGGAATAGAGTGGAATAGGGTGGGAATAGAGTGAATAGAGTGAATAGAGTGGGAATAGAGTGGGAATAGAGTGGGAAGAGTGGAATAGAGTGGGAATAGAGTGGGAATAGAGTGGGAATAGAGTGGAATAGGGTGGAATAGAGGAATAGAGTGGGAATAGGGGGAATAGAGGGTGGGAATAGAGTGAATAGAGTGGGAATAGAAATAGAGGAATAGAGTGGGAATAGAGTGGGAATAGAGTGGGAATAGAGTGGGAATAGAGTGGAATAGAGGGGAATAGAGGGAATAGAGTGGGAATAGAGTAGGGAATAGAGGAATAGAGAGTGGGAATAGGGTGGAATAGAATAGAGTGGGAATAGAGTGGGAATAGAGTGGGAATAGAGTGGAATAGAGTGGGAATAGAGTGGGAATAGAGTGGAATAGGGTGAATAGAGTGGGAATAGAGTGGGAATAGAGTGGGAATAGAGGGAATAGAGTGGGAATAGAGGGGAATAGAGTGGAATAGAGTGGGAATAGAGTGGGAATAGGGTGGGAATAGAGTGGGAATAGAGTGGAATAGAGTGGGAATAGAGTGGGAATAGAGTGAATAGGGGAATAGAGTGGGAATAGAAGGTGGGAATAGAGTGGAATAGGGTGAGGAATAGAGTGGGAGGGTGGGAATAGAGTGGGAATAGAGTGGGAATAGAGGGAATAGAGTGGAATAGAGTGGAATAGAGGGAATAGAGTGGGAATAGAGTGGGAATAGAGTGGAATAGAGGTGGGAATAGAGTGGGAATAGAGTGGGAATAGAGTGGGAATAGAGTGGAATAGAGTGGGAATAGAGTGAATAGAGTGGAATAGGGTGGAATAGAGTGGGATAGAGTGGAATAGAGTAGGGAATAGAGGTGGGAATAGAGTGGGAATAGAGTGGGAATAGAGTGGGAATAGAGAAATAGAGGGTGGGAATAGAGTGGAATAGAGTGGAATAGAGTGGAATAGAGGGGAGATGAGAGGAATGGGAATAGAGTGGGAATAGGTGGAGTGGGAATAGAGTGGGTGAATAGAGTGGAATAGAGTGGGAATAGAGTGGGAATAGAGTGGGAATAGAGTGGGAATAGAGTGGAATAGGTGGGAATAGAGGGGAATAGAGTGGGAATAGAGTGGAAATAGGGTGGGAATAGGGGAATAGAGGAATAGGGTGGGAATAGAGAATAGGAAATAGAGTGGAATAGGGGAAATAGAGTGGGAATAGAGTGGGAATAGAGTGGAATAGAGTGGGAATAGAGTGGAATAGAGTGGGAATAGAGGGAATGGGAATAGAGAGGGAATAGAGAATAGAGTGGGAATAGAGTGGAAATAGGGGAATAGAGGAATAGAGTGGGAATAGAGGAATAGAGTGGGAATAGAGTGGGAATAGAGTGGAATAGAGTGAATAGAGGAAATAGAGTGGGAATAGAGTGGGGAATAGAGTGGGAATAGGGTGGAATAGAGGGGAATAGAGTGGGAATAGAGGGGGAATAGAGTGGGAATAGAGTGGGAATAGAGGGAATAGAGTGGAATAGGGGGAATAGAGTGGAATAGAGTGGAATAGAGGGAATAGAGTGGGAATAGAGGGGAATAGAGTGGGAATAGAGTGGAATAGGGGGGGAATAGAGGGGAATAGAGTGGGAATAGAGTGGGAATAGAGTGGAATAGAGTGGGAATAGAGTGGGAATAGAGTGGAATAGAGGTGGAATAGAGTGGAATAGAGTGGGAATAGAGTGGAATAGAGTGGGAATAGAGTGGGAATAGAGTGGGAACAGAGTGGAATAGAGTGGGAATAGAGTGGAAATAGAGTGGGAATAGAGTGGGAATAGAATAGGTGGAATAGAGTGGGAATAGAGTGGGAATAGAGTGGGAATAGAGGAATAGAGTGGGAATAGAGTGGAATAGAGTGGGAATAGAGTGGGAATAGAGTGGGAATAGGGAATAGAGGGAATAGAGGAATGAGAATAGGAATAGGGGAATAGAGTGAATAGAGTGAGAATAGAGGGGAATAGAGTGGAATAGAGTGGAATAGAGTGGGAATAGAGTGGGAATAGAGTGGGAATAGAGTGGGAATAGAGTGGGAATAGAGTGGGAATAGAGTGGAATAGAGTGGGAATAGGGTGGAATGAGTGGGAATAGAGTGGGAATAGAGTGAATAGGGGGAATAGAGTGGGAATAGAGTGGGAATAGAGTGGGAATAGAGTGGGAATAGAGGGGAATAGGGTGGGAATAGAGTGGAATAGAGTGGGAATAGAGTGGGAATAGAGTGGGAATAGGGAATTGAGAATAGAGGAATAGAGTGGGAATAGAGTGAATAGAGGGAATAGAGTGGGAATAGAGTGGAATAGAGGTGAATAGAGTGGGAATAGAGGGGAATAGAGTGGGAATAGAGTGGAATAGAGGGGAATATAGAGGGGAATAGGGTGGAATAGAGTGGAATAGAGGGGAATAGAGGGGAATAGAGTGGAATAGAGGGAATAGAGGGGAATAGAGAATGGGGAATAGAGTGGGAATAGAGTGGAATAGAGTGGGAATAGAGTGGGAATAGAGTAGGGAATAGAGGTGGGAATAGAGGAATAGAGTGGGAATAGAGTGGGAATAGAGTGGGAATAGAGTGGAATAGAGGGGAATAGAGTGGGAATAGAGGTGGGAATAGAGTGGAATAGGTGGAATAGAGTGGGAATAGAGGGGAATAGAGGGGAATAGAGTGGGAATAGAGGGGAATAGAGTGGAATAGAGTGGGATAGAGTGGGAATAGAGTGGGAATAGAGTGGGAATGGGTGGAATAGAGTGGAATAGAGTGGGAATAGAGGAATAGGAATAGAGTGGGAATAGGGTGGGAATAGAGTGGGTGGAACAGAGAATAGAGTGGGAATAGAGTGGAATAGAGTGGGAATAGAGTGGGAATAGGGTGGGGAATAGAGTGGAATAGAGTTGGAAATAGAGGGGAATAGAGTGGGAATAGAGTGGGAATAGAGTGGAATAAGTGGGAATAGAGTGGGAATAGGGGGAATAGAGTGGGAATAGAGTGGGAATAGAGTGGGAATAGAGTGGAATAGAGTGGGAATAGAGTGGGAATAATAGGGGAATAGAGGGAATAGAGTGGGAATAGAGTGGGAATAGAGTGGGAACAGGTGGAATAGAGTGGGAATAGAGTGGGAATAGGGGGAATAGAGTGGAATAGAGTGGGAATAGAGTGGGAATAGAGTGGGAATAGAGTGGGAATAGGGGGAATAGAGTGGGAATAGAGTGGGAATAGAGTGGGAATAGGGGAACAGAGTGGAATAGGCCTGGGAATAGAGGGGAATAGAGTGGAATAGAGGGAATAGAGTGGAATAGAGTGGGAATAGAGGGGAACAGAGGAATAGGGAATAGAGTGAATAGAGTGAACAGAGTGGGAATAGAGGGGAATAGAGTGAAAATAGAGTGGGAATAGAGTGGAATAGAGTGGGAATAGAGTGGGAATAGAGTGGGAATATAGGGTGGAAATAGAGTGGGAATAGAGTGGGATTATGGTGGGAATAGAGTGGGAATAGAGTTGGAATAGGGGGAATAGAGTGGGAATAGGGTGGGAATAGAGTGGGAATAGGGTGGGAATAGAGTGGGATTAGGGTGGGAATAGAGTGGGAATAGAGTGGGAATAGAGTGGGAATAGGGTGGGAATAGAGTGGGAATAGAGTGGGAATAGGGTGGGAATAGAGTGGGAATAGAGTGGGAATAGGGTGGGAATAGAGTGGAAATAGAGTGGGAATATGGGAATAGAGTGGGAATAGAGTGGGAGTAGAGTGGGAATAGGGTGGGAATAGGGTGGGAATAGAGTGGGATTATGGTGGGAATAGAGTGGGAATAGAGTTGGAATAGGGGGAATAGAGTGGGAATAGAGTGGGAATAGGGTGGGAATAGAGTGGGATTAGGGTGGGAATAGAGTGGGAATAGAGTGGGAATAGGGTGGGAATAGAGTGGGAATAGAGTGGGAATAGAGTGGGAATAGGGTGGGAATAGAGTGGAAATAGAGTGGGAATAGAGTGGGAATAGAGTGGGAATAGAGTGGGAATAGGGGGGGAATAGAGTGGGAATAGAGTGGGAATATGGGAATAGAGTGGGAGTAGAGTGGGAGTAGAGTGGGAATATAGGGTGGGAATAGGGTGGGATTATGGTGGGAATAGAGGGGAATAGAGTGGGAATAGGGGGAATAGGGTGGGAATAGAGTGGGAATAGAGTGGGAATAGGGTGGGAATAGAGTGGGAATAGAGTGGGAATAGGGTGGGAATAGAGGGTTAACTGCCTGTTCAGGGGCAGAACGACAGATTTGTACCTTGTCAGCTCAGGCTTTGAACTTGCAACCTTTCGGTTACTAGTCCAACACTCTAACCACTAGGCTACCCTGCCGAATAGGGTGACCTTTTGGGAGGCCCCCTTGAATGGAAGTGGTTCCTCATTTATGTGCTTTACGTTGTATTGTTGCCGATCAGAAACACAACATTCTCCTGGGATGTGTCCCAAATGGTACACGATTCCCTACATAGTACTCTGCTACTGACCAGAGCCACACACAATGGCTGCTTCTCTCTGCACCAGAGAGACACACAATGGCTGCTTCTCTCTGCACCAGAGACACACAATTGCTGCTTCTCTCTGCACCAGAGAGACACACAATGGCTGCTTCTCTCTGCACCAGAGACACACAATGGCTGCTTCTCTCTGCACCAGAGACACACAATGGCTGCTTCTCTCTGCACCAGAGACACACAATGGCTGATTCTCTCTGCACCAGAGACACACAATGGCTGATTCTCTCTGCACCAGAGAGACACACTATGGCTGCTTCTCTCTGCACCAGAGACACACAGTGGCTGCTTCTCTCTGCACCAAAGACACACAATGGCTGCTTCTCTCTGCACCAGAGAGACACACAATGGCTGCTTCTCTGTGCACCAGAGACACACAATGGCTGCTTCTCTCTGCACCAGAGACACACAATGGCTGCTTCTCTCTGCACCAGAGACACACAATGGCTGCTTCTCTCTGCACCAGAGACACACAATGGCTGCTTCTCTCTGCACCAGAGACACACAATGGCTGCTTCTCTCTGCACCAGAGAGACACACAATGGCTGCTTCTCTCTGCACCAGAGACACACACAATGGCTGCTTTTCTCTGCACCAGAGAAACACACAATGGCTGCTTCTCTCTGCACCAGAGAGACACACAATGGCTGCTTCTCTCTGCATCAGAGAAACACACAATGGCTGCTTCTCTCTGCACCAGAGAGACACACAATGGCTGCTTGTCTCTGTATCAGAGACACACAATGGCTGCTTCTCTCTGCACCAGAGAGACACACAATGGCTGCTTCTCTCTGCACCAGAGAGACACACAATGGCTGCTTCTCTCTGCACCAGAGAGACACACAATGGCTGCTTCTCTCTGCACCGGAACGGAGAAGGAATGGAGAACGGAGACCTGTTCAGGAGACATCCGTAGTGTGTGAAATAACCTTGATAAAAGTAATTGAATTTGGCTGCGATCAGATTAACTGGTGGTAATTGTGAATAGTGGAATACCCTGAATTCCTAACACAATGGAGACATACTAGATGACAGTTGGGAATAATCACCCCCCCCCCTCACTCCCCTCTCTCTGTCTCCCTCACTCCCCTCTCTCTGTCTCCCTCACTCCCTCCCTCACTCCCCTCTCTCTGTCTCCCTCACTCCCTCCCTCACTCCCCTCTCTCTGTCTCCCTCACTCCCTCCCTCACTCCCCTCTCTCTGTCTCCCTCCCTCCCCTCCCTCCCCACTCCCTCCCCCACCACCACCCCTCCCCCTCCCTCCCCTCCCTCCCTCCCTCCCTCCCTCCCTCTCCCTGTTCTCTGAGATTATATAATAATCAGTCAGATATGAAGCTCTGTCCAATCCCTCAGCAAGGCTACCACCCATACCGCTGTGTATGTTGTGCTTTAAATGTGCTGATGGTCTTTAAACAAATATTCAACACATTTATACCCCCAGCAGACTTCATTAAGGGTGGGACCTAGTGCAGAGAGAGAGAGAGAGAGAGAGAGAGGGAGAGACAGAGACAGAGAGACAGAGAGAAAGAGAGAGAGAGAGAGAGAGAGAGAGAGAGAGAGAGAGAGAGGGAGAGAGAAAGAGAGAGAGAGAGAGAGAGAGAGAGGAAGAGTTTTCAGCCTGTCCTCTCCTAATTCCTACAGTGAGCTACCTGACGACCCCCCCCCCCCCCCTCACACCGCTACCACCCCCTCCTTGTCTTAAACTCCCCCATCACTGGCTCTAATATCAAACCGTGGGGCAGCCATGGGCGGGGGCAACAACAGACCTGTCAAATCTCCATAACCCTTCTACATGCTTCCTGGGGATCAGCATCATTGAGAAACACTGTGTGATTAGATTGCTCACCCTAGTCACACCCTGACCTAAACAAAATAGAAAATTAAGGCTCTCTAATTAAGGCTCTCTAAAGGCTCTCCAAAGCCCCCCCAGCCCCCAAAGGTGTGGACTCCGGCCGCAATCTGAACCTATAGGGGAGGGTCCGGGTGGGCATCTACCCTCGGTGGCGGCTCCAGTGCGGGACGCAGACCCCGCTCCGCTCCGCCAACTTCGGTGGAGCCTCTGGTGCGCTAATCGTCGCCGGAAGCTCCGGACCGTGAATCATCACCGGAGGAATCAAACCATGGATTGTCGCCAGGGACTGCGGACCGTAGATCATCGCGGGGAACTCCGGACTGGGAACCCCCGCTGGAGGCTCCGGACTGGGGACCGTCGCTGGAGGCTCCGGACTGGGGACCGTCGCTGGAGGCTCCGGACTGGGAACCTCAACAGGGAGGAAACAGAAACATCCTGGGCTTCCTCAACAGGAAGGAAACAGCAACATCCTGGGCTTCCTCAACAGGGAGGAAACAAACACAGCCTGGGCTTCCTCAACAGGAAGGAAACAGAAACATCCTGGGCTTCCTCAACAGGAAGGAAACAGACACAGCCTGGGCTTCCTAAACAGGGAGGAAACAGAAACATCCTGGGCTTCCTAAACAGGAAGGAAACAGACACAGCCTGGGCTTCCTCAACAGGAAGGAAACAGACACATCATGGGCTTCCTCAACAGGAAGGAACACTCTTATAAAAGATGTCCAATGCCTCGGCTCCTGGAACGGAAACTATAAGGCTTCTATTGATCAAGAGACAAAGACAGAAATATAGACCTCCGAGTTCATAGTGGTAAAGTATTTCCACCAGCTTGACCTTGAGATTTTCACATAGAGGAAGGTTAATTATTTTAGAAGTTTTAGAACCAAGGATGAATTATTCTTAAATGTCACGGTCAGAGACATTGTGGCCCAAATTGGTCTCCGCTGTTGTCCCCCTGAGACAGTGACTGTGGTTGGCTCCCCGAGACAGTGACAGTGGTTGGCTCCCCGAGACAGTGACAGTGGTTGGTTCCCCACGACAGCGACTGTGGTTTGCTCCCCGAGACAGCGACTGTGGTTGGCTCCCCGAGACAGTGACTGTGGTTGGCTCCCCGAGACAGTGACTGTGGTTGGCTCCCAAGGACAGTGACTGTAGTTGGCTCCCCGAGACAGTGACTGTGGTTGGCTCCCCGAGACAGTGACTGTCGTTGGCTATCTGCAGAGTTAGCTCCAGGTGCACGAAGCCTCCAACGACGGCCTCCAGTGAGGAGTCATGGCACGAAGCCTCCAGTGAGGAGTCATGGCACGAAGCCTCCAGTGAGGAGTCATGGCACGAAGCCTCCAGTGAGGAGTCATGGCACGAAGCCTCCAGTGAGGAGTCATTTCACGAAGCCTCCAGTGAGGAGTCATGGCACGAAGCCTCCAGTGATGACCCATGACACAAAGCCTCCAGTGAGGAGTCATGGCACGAAGCCTCCAGTGATGATCCATGGCACGAAGCCTCCAACGACGGCCTCCAGTCCGGAGCCGCCAGCGACGGCCTCCAGTCCGGAGCCTCCAGCGATGGTCCCCAGTCCGGAGCCTCCAGCGACGATCCCCAGTCCGGAGCCTCCAGCGACGGTCCCCAGTCCGGAGCCTCCAGTCTGCAGCCTCCAACGACAGTCTCCAGTCCGGAGCCTCCAGCGACGGTCCCAGTCCGGAGCCTCCAGCGACGGCCTCCAGTCCGGAGCCTCCAACGACGGTCCCCAGTCCGGAGCCTCCAATGACGATCCCCAGTCCGGAGCCTCCAGCGACGGCCTCCAGTCCGGAGCCTCCAGTGAAGGTCCCCAGTCCGGAGCCTCCAGCGACGATCCCCAGTCCGGAGCCTCCAGCGACGGCCTCCAGTCCGGAGCCTCCAGAGACGGTCCCCAGTCCGGAGCCTCCAGCGATGGTCCCCAGTCCGGAGCCTCCAACGACGGCCTCCAGTCCGGAGCCTCCAGCGACGGTCCCCAGTCCGGAGCCTCCAGCGACGGCCTCCAGTCCGGAGCCGCCAGCGACAGTCCCCAGTCCGGAGCCTCCAGCGACAGTCCCCAGTCCGGAGCCTCCAGCGACGGTCCCCAGTCCGGAGCCTCCAACGACGGCCTCCAGTCCGGAGCCTCCAGCGACGGTCTCCAGTCCGGAGCCTCCAGCGAGGGTCCCCAGTCTGGAGCCTCCAGCGACGGTCCCCAGTCCGGAGCCTCCAACGACGGTCTCCAGTCCTGAGCCTCCAGAGACGGTCCCCAGTCCGGGGCCTCCAGCGACGGCCTCCATTCCGGAGCCTCCTGCGACGGTCCCCAGTCCGGGGAATCCAGCGACGGTCCCCAGTCCGGAGCCTCCAGCGACGATCCCCAGTCCGGAGGCCCTCCCCTATAGGTTTAGTTTTTGCGGCCGGGGATACAGACAACAAGGGAGGAGGAGAGATAATACACTATTACTAACATCAGACAACAAGGGAGGAGGAGGAGGAGGAGGGATAATACACTATTACTGACATCAGATAACAAGGGAGGAGGAGGAGAGATAATACACTATTACTGACATCAGACAACAAGGGAGTAGGAGGAGAGATAATACCTATTACTGAAATCAGACAACAAGGGAGGAGGAGGAGAGATAGTACATATTACTGACATCAGACAACAAGGGAGGAGGAGGAGAGATAATACACTATTACTGAAATCAGACAACAAGGGAGCAGGAGGAGAGATAGTACATATTACTGACATCAGACAACAAGGGAGGAGGAGGAGAGATAATACACTATTACTGACATCAGACAACAAGGGAGGAGGAGGAGAGATAATACATATTACTGACATCAGACAACAAGGGAGGAGGAGGAGAGATAATACACTATTACTGACATCAGACAACAAGGGAGAAGGAGGAGGAGGGATAATACACTATTACTGACATCAGACAACAAGGGAGGAGGAGGAGATATAATACACTATTACTGACATCAGACAACAAGGGAGGAGGAGGAGAGATACACTATTACTGACATCAGACAACAAGGGAGGAGGAGGAGAGATAGTACCTATTACTGACATCAGACAACAAGGGAGGAGGAGGAGAGATAGTACCTATTACTGACATCAGACAACAAGGGAGGAGGAGGAGAGATAATACACTATTACTGACATCAGACAACAAGGGAGGAGGAGAGATAATACACTATTACTGACATCAGACAACAAGGGAGGAGGAGGAGAGATAATACACTATTACTGACATCAGACAACAAGGGAGGAGGAGGAGAGATAGTACACTATTACTGACATCAGACAACAAGGGAGGAGGAGGAGAGATAGTACCTATTACTGACATCAGACAACAAGGGAGGAGGAGGAGGAGAGATAATAAACGAGTGAGGACGATGGACTAGAAGGCTGAATCCGGTTGGCATGTTTCTATGTTTTTCTCCTTCTCATATAGCCCAATGCTGACCAGTGCAGAAAACCCCAAGTATTCTAATGTTTAACAAATAACACCATTATTGGTCCCTATTGAATCCAACTGCAAGCAATGCAGACTGTAAGTGATAAGAGCCTGATGGAATCTGTCTTTGCTCTATCTGAGCCAAACCCCCCCTGAGTGGTCCACCTCTGTGGGAGTCATAGATGGAGTTGCATTGACAATTCCAAAAATCTGGACAGCAGCACTTTGCAGGCAATTCACCTTGCAATCTACATGCGTCCCTCAGCAGGCGGACGCGGAGCAGGCGGACGCCGCTCGGCGAGATTGCATTTTATATACAAAAGGCCTTGTTTCATTGGAGGGCCATCGCCATTCAGTCACAATCCAATGAAGTCCACAGATTTACAAGTGCATGAACAATAATACACTATAGGACAGATTGGGAAGCCCTTTAAAAAAAAAAGGTTTTTTAAAAAGGTTGGAGAATTTTAGAATTTGGATGATAATTAACTTGATTTTCCAGGAAGTTTTTTTGTTTTTTTTACGTCAACAAATATTTCAATTTCTAAGAGACGTTATCAACAGGCCCCAAGCAACAAGAAAATCACATCGTTCCCAGTACAATATGGACGCTGTTGTGCAAATCCTGTTATTATAAACTGGAGAAGATTTGGGCAGAAGAATATAATGGAATAATTCCAATTCCAGTCACATCACTGGTTCAACAGGACAGATTGAGGCCAATGTGAATCTTGTCCACTTCACTTCATGTCTATAGTATGTTCTGTGCTAGTCAGAGACTTACATCTTTGAAATGTCTGTCCACTCTTGTACAGTTGATTACATGAGGTTGTTGTGGGCAACAGGAGTGAACTCTGGGCAACAGCAATGAACTCTGGGCAACAGGAATGAACTCTGGGCAACAGGAGTGAAGTCTGGGCAACAGAGTGAACTGTAGGATACAGGAGTGAACTGTGGGCAACAGGAGTGAACTGTAGGATACAGGAGTGAACTCTGGGCAACAGGAGTGAACTCTGGGCAAAAGGAGAGAACTGTAGGATACAGGAGTGAACTCTGGGCAACAGGAGATAAATGTGGGCAACAGGAGTGAACTGTGGGCAACAGGAGTGAACTCTGGGCAACAGGAGTGAACTGTAGGATACAGGAGTGAACTGTGGGCAACAGGAGTGAACTCTGGGCAACAGGAGTGAACTGTGGGCAACAGGAGTGAACTCTGTGCAACAGGAGTGAAATGTGGGCAACAGGAGTGAACTGTGGGCAACAGGAGTGTACTGTGGGCAACAGGAGTGAACTCTGGGCAACAGGAGTTAAATATGGGCAACAGGAGTGAACTGTGGGCAACAGGAGTGAACTGTGTCCAGCAGGAATGGGGTAAATTCCATTTCAATTCCAGTCAATTCAGAAAGTAAACCCAATTCCTATTCCAAAATAGTTCTTCATTGAAAAGCGCAGAAGAGAATTTGTAATTGGATTTCAGTCTACTTCCTGGATTGACTAGAACGGAGACGGAATCGAACCCGACCCTGATATCCAGCCCTGGAACCATCAGAACATAGAGTCTACAGAATACTCTACAGAGAGAGGGATCAGAACATAGAGTCTACAGAATACTCTACCAGGAGAGGGGTCAGTACATAGAGTCTACAGAATACTCTACTGGGAGAGGGGTCAGAACATAGAGTCTACAGAATACCCCACTGGGAGAGGGATCAGAACATAGAGACTACAGAATACTCTACCAGGAGAGGGGTCAGAACATAGAGTCTACAGAATACTCTACCAGGAGAGGGGTCAGAACATAGAGACTACAGAATACTCTACCAGGAGAGGGGTCAGAACATAGAGTCTACAGAATACTCTACCAGGAGAGGGGTCAGAACATAGAGTCTACAGAATACTCTGCCAGGAGAGGGGTCAGAACATAGAGTCTACAGAATACTCTACCAGGAGAGGGGTCAGAACATAGAGTCTACAGAATACTCTACCAGGAGAGGGGTCAGAACATAGAGTCTACAGAATACTCTACCAGGAGAGGGGTCAGAACATAGAGTCTACAGAATACTCTACCAGGAGAGGGGTCAGTATATAGAGACTACAGAATACTCTACCAGGAGAGGGGTCAGAACATAGAGTCTACAGAATAC
Source organism: Oncorhynchus nerka (assembly GCF_034236695.1). Lineage (NCBI taxonomy): Eukaryota > Metazoa > Chordata > Actinopteri > Salmoniformes > Salmonidae > Oncorhynchus > Oncorhynchus nerka. The sequence continues at coordinate 311,798 of NW_027040455.1, forward strand.
TCTACCAGGAGAGGGGTCAGAACATAGAGTCTACAGAATACTCTACCAGGAGAGGGGTCAGAACATAGAGTCTACAGAATACTCTACCAGGAGAGGGGTCAGAACATAGAGTCTACAGAATACTCTACAGGGAGAGGGGTCAGTATTACTAATCTCCATAACCCTATTTCAGGTCCACGCCTGGGGAAGTGGATGGAAGTTTCAGGCTAGGCACTTAAAATGTGAGTTCCCCCTCACAGGTAAAACCAGTAAACAGACTCTCTTCTCTAAAACTGACAGACCTTGAGCCTCCGTACACAGACACACACACACGCACGCACGCACGCACGCACGCACGCACGCACGCACGCACGCACACACACACACACACACACACACACACACACACACACACACACACACACACACACACCCTCCACAGAACATGCGTTCTACTTCTCCACCGTTAACACATGTATTTTGTTTTTCTGGCGTAGGGTTGCTGTAGGGATAACTCGTGACCCCTGACCTGTAGCAGTCTGCAAGCAGGTCCCTCGGTATCCCCCTGTAGCCTCTCTCCTTCATCAATATTTCAGTGAGGGAGAGTCTGGAGTTCAGAGATCCTGTAAACCTGAGAGATAATAAGCTACCTGATTAGTGCTCGCTAAAATGAATATGGTCCAACAGGCAGGCTGGGAAAGCCTTGATGCAGTCGTGGTCCTGATGCAGGCATGTGTCTGTGTGTGTGTGTGTGTGTGTGTGTGTGTGTGTGTGTGTGTGTGTGTGTGTGTCTGTGTGCATGTGTGTGTGTGTGTGTGTGTGTGTGTGTGTGTGTGTGTGTGTGTGCGTGCGTGCGTGCGTGCGTGCGTGCGTGCGTGCGTGCGTGTGTGTGTGTGCGTATCGTCCTTCGGTAGACCAGACTAAAGGTTCCAGGTTGCTTTCTGACAACATGGCTAATGCTAACATGTAATATATTCCACCCCTGACGATTAGCTAGCCTAAAGGAGAACATGGCTAATGCTAACATGTAATATATTCCACCCCTGATGAAGAGCTAGCCTAAAGGACAACACGGCTAATGCTAACATTTTAGATATTCCACCCCTTATGCTTTTGGTGTCAGGACTTCTGCAGAAGTCTAAGCCTCTCCTTGCTCGGCAGTCGACGTCGCCGGTCTTCTAGCCATCGTCGATTCCATTTTTAATTTTCCCGTTTGTCTTGTCTTGTTTTCCCCCACACACCTGGTTCTCATTTCCATGTGTTGTGTATTTAACCCTCTGTTTCCCCCATGTCTTTGTGTGGTGTTGTTTATTCTGTTTCATGTGATGTGCACGTCAGTCTGTTGCGTCGGGGTGGATACCAATTGTCATCTGTGGTCTTTTTTCCCCGTTTAAAACAAAAAATCAATTTCAGTTGTGCTTCTTTTGCCGTTAGTCTGAATATATAGTTGATGTATTTTACTGCCAGATTGATGCCTTCTTTACTGTGAGAGAATGTGGTGTCCAGAAAGTTATCTAAGAGTGTTTGGATGTTTTGGTTAAAGGTTGCTTTCTGGTATTCTTCTGTGCTGTTTTGGGTCCATCTGTATGAATGTCTGATGTTGTACAGCTGACTGGGCTGTGATGTTGTACAGCTGACTGGGCTGTGACTGTTGTACAGCTGACTGGGCTGTGATGTTGTTCAGCTGACTGGGCTGTGAATGTTCGATGTTGTACAGCTGACTGGGCTGTGATGTTGTACAGCTGACTGGGCTGTGAATGTCTGTGTTGTACAGCTGACTGGGCTGTGATGTTGTACAGCTGACTGGGCTGTGAATGTTGATGTTGTGTTGTCAGCTGACTGGGCTGTGATGTTGTGTTGTACAGCTGACTGGGCTGTGATGTTGTACAGCTGACTGGGCTGTGATGTTGTGTTGTACAGCTGACTGGGCTGTGATGTTGTACAGCTGACTGGGCTGTGATGTTGTACAGCTGACTGGGCTGGCTGTGATGTTGTACAGCTGACTGGGCTGTGATGTTGTACAGCTGACTGGGCTGTGATGTTGTACAGCTGGGCTGTGATGTTGTACAGCTGACTGGGCTGTGAATGTCTGATGTTGTACAGCTGACTGGGCTGTGATGTTGTACAGCTGACTGGGCTGTGATGTTGTACAGCTGACTGGGCTGTGATGTTGTACAGCTGACTGGGCTGTGATGTTGTACAGCTGACTGGGCTGTGATGTTGTACAGCTGACTGGGCTGTGAATGTCTGGTGTTGTACAGCTGACTGGGCTGTGAATGTCTGATGCTGTACAGCTGACTGGGCTGTGAATGTCTGGTGTTGTACAGCTGACTGGGCTGTGAATGTCTGATGCTGTACAGCTGACTGGGCTGTGAATGTCTGGTGTTGTACAGCTGACTGGGCTGTGAATGTCTGGTGTTGTACAGCTGACTGGGCTGTGAATGTCTGATGTTTTCATGTCTGTTCTTGTGAGGAACAACGTAATTTGGCTGTGATCAGACAGAGGAGAAAGGGCTGAGAGAGAAAGGGTCAAAAAGGGATATTATATTACATTATATTACATTACATTATATTATATTATATTATATTATATTATAATATATTATATTATATTACATTACATTATATTATATTACATTACATTACATTACATTACAGGTACACTTCCGGCGCCGACAGAGATGGCCGCCTCGCTTCGCGTTCCTAGGAAACTATGCAGTTTTTTGTTTTTTTACGTGTTATTTCTTACATTAGTACCCCAGGTCATCTTAGGTTTCATTACATACAGTCGAGAAGAACTACTGAATATAAGATCAGCGTCAACTCACCATCAGTACGACCAAGAATATGTTTTCCGCGACGCGGATCCTGTGTTCTGCCTTACAAACAGGACAACGGAATGGATCGCATGCAGCGACCCAAGAAAATGACTCCGAAAAAGAGGGAAACGTAGCGGTCTTCTGGTCAGACTCCGGACAAGGGCACATCGCGCACCACTCCCCAGCATTCTTCTTGCCAATGTCCAGTCTCTTGACAACAAGGTTGATGAAATCCGAGCAAGGGTAGCATTCCAGAGGGACATCAGAGACTGCAACGTTCTCTGCTTCACGGAAACATGGCTTACTGGGAAGACGCTATCCGATGCGGTGCAGCCAACGGGTTTCTCCACGCATCGCGCCGACAGAAACAAACATCTTTCTGGTAAGAAGAGCGGCGGGGGCGTATGCCTCATGACTAACGAGACATGGTGTGATGAAGGAAACATACAGGAACTCAAATTCTTCTGTTCACCTGATTTAGAATTCCTCACAATCAAATGTAGACCGCATTATCTTCCAAGAGAATTCTCTTCGATTATAATCACAGCCGTATATATCCCCCCCAAGCAGACACATCGATGGCTCTGAACGAACTTTATTTAACTCTTTGCAAACTGGAAACCATTTATTCGGAGGCTGCATTCATTGTAGCTGGGGATTTTAACAAAGCTAATCTGAAAACAAGACTCCCTAAATTTTATCAGCATATCGATTGCGCAACCAGGGGTGGAAAAACCTTGGATCATTGTTACTCTAACTTCCGCGACGCATATAAGGCCCTGCCCCGCCCCCCTTTCGGAAAAGCTGACCACGACTCCATTTTGTTGATCCCTGCCTACAGGCAGAAACTTAAACAAGAGGCTCCCACGCTGAGGTCTGTCCAACGCTGGTCAGACCAAGCTGACTCCACACTCCAAGACTGCTTCCATCACGTGGACTGGGACATGTTTCGTATTGCGTCAGATGAAAATATTGACGAATACGCTGATTCGGTGTGCGAGTTCATTAGAACGTGCGTCGAAGATGTCGTTCCCATAGCAACGATAAAAACATTCCCAAACCAGAAACCGTGGATTGATGGCAGCATTCGCGTGAAACTGAAAGCGCGAACCACTGCTTTTAATCAGGGCAAGGTGTCTGGTAACATGTCCGAATATAAACAATGCAGCTATTCCCTCCGCAAGGCTATTAAACAAGCTAAGCGTCAGTACAGAGACAAAGTGGAATCTCAATTCAATGGCTCAGACACAAGAGGCATGTGGCAGGGTCTACAGTCAATCACGGACTACAAGAAGAAACCCAGCCCAGTCACGGACCAGGATGTCTTGCTCCCAGGCAGACTAAATAACTTTTTTGCCCGCTTTGAGGACAATACAGTGCCACTGACACGGCCTGCAACGAAAACATGCGGTTCTCTCCGTCACTGCAGCCGAGGTGAGTAAGACATTTAAACGTGTTAACCCTCGCAAGGCTGCAGGCCCAGACGGCATCCCCAGCCGCGCCCTCAGAGCATGCGCAGACCAGCTGGCCGGTGTGTTTACGGACATATTCAATCAATCCCTATACCAGTCTGCTGTTCCCACATGCTTCAAGAGGGCCACCATTGTTCCTGTTCCCAAGAAAGCTAAGGTAACTGAGCTAAACGACTACCGCCCCGTAGCACTCACTTCCGTCATCATGAAGTGCTTTGAGAGACTAGTCAAGGACCATATCACCTCCACCCTACCTGACACCCTAGACCCACTCCAATTTGCTTACCGCCCAAATAGGTCCACAGACGATGCAATCTCAACCACACTGCACACTGCCCTAACCCACCTGGACAAGAGGAATACCTATGTGAGAATGCTGTTCATCGACTACAGCTCGGCATTCAACACCATAGTACCCTCCAAGCTCGTCATCAAGCTCGAGACCCTGGGTCTCGACCCCGCCCTGTGCAACTGGGTACTGGACTTCCTGACGGGCCGCCCCAGGTGGTGAGGGTAGGCAACAACATCTCCTCCCCGCTGATCCTCAACACGGGGGCCCCACAAGGGTGCGTTCTGAGCCCTCTCCTGTACTCCCTGTTCACCCACGACTGCGTGGCCACGCACGCCTCCAACTCAATCATCAAGTTTGCAGACGACACAACAGTGGTAGGCTTGATTACCAACAACGGCGAGACGGCCTACAGGGAGGAGGTGAGGGCCCTCGGAGTGTGGTGTCAGGAAAATAACCTCACACTCAACGTCAACAAAACTAAGGAGATGATTGTGGACTTCAGGAAACAGCAGAGGGAACACCCCCCTATCCACATCGATGGAACAGTAGTGGAGAGGGTAGCAAGTTTTAAGTTCCTCGGCATACACATCACAGACAAACTGAATTGGTCCACTCACACTGACAGCGTCGTGAAGAAGGCGCAGCAGCGCCTCTTCAACCTCAGGAGGCTGAAGAAATTCGGCTTGTCACCAAAAGCACTCACAAACTTCTACAGATGCACAATTGAGAGCATCCTGGCGGGCTGTATCACCGCCTGGTACGGCAACTGCTCCGCCCTCAACCGTAAGGCTCTCCAGAGGGTAGTGAGGTCTGCACAACGCATCACCGGGGGCAAACTACCTGCCCTCCAGGACACCTACACCACCCGATGTTACAGGAAGGCCATAAAGATCATCAAGGACATCAACCACCCGAACCACTGCCTGTTCACCCCGCTATCATCCAGAAGGCGAGGTCAGTACAGGTGCATCAAAGCTGGGACTGAGAGACTGAAAAACAGCTTCTATCTCAAGGCTATCAGACTGTTAAACAGCCACCATTGAGTGGCTGCTGCCAACACACTGTCATTGACACTGACCCAACTCCAGCCACTTTAATAATGGGAATTGATGGGAAATGATGTAAATATATCACTAGCCACTTTAAACAATGCTACCTTATATAATGTTACTTACCCTACATTATTCATCTCATATGCATACGTATATACTGTACTCTACATCATCGACTGCATCCTTATGTAATACATGTAACACTAGCCACTTTAACTATGCCACTTTGTTTACTTTGTCTACATACTCATCTCATATGTATATACTGTACTCGATACCATCTACTGTATGCTGCTCTGTACCATCACTCACTCATATATCCTTATGTACATATTCTTTATCCCCTTACACTGTGTATAAGACAGTAGTTTTAGAATTGTTAGTTAGATTACTTGTTGGTTATCACTGCATTGTCGGAACTAGAAG
>NW_027040455.1:322837-361881 GCF_034236695.1 Oncorhynchus nerka
CAGTAGGGAGGACAGATGGTGATAAGGAGGACAGACGGTGAGATTGGTCAGTAAGGAGGACAGATGGTGAGATTGGTTAGTATGGAGGACAGATGGTGAGGTTGGTCATTAGGGAGGACAGATGGTGAGATTGGTCAGTATGGAGGACAGATGGTGGGATTGGTCAGTAGGGAGGACAGATGGTGAGATTGGTCAGTAGGGAGGACAGATGGTGAGATTGGTCAGTAGGGAGGACAGATGGTGATAAGGAGGACAGATGGTGGGATTGGTCAGTAGGGAGGACAGATGGTGATAAGGAGGACAGACGGTGAGATTGGTCAGTAAGGAGGACAGATGGTGAGATTGGTCAGTAGGGAGGACAGATGGTGAGGTTGGTCAGTAAGGAGGACAGATGATGAGATTGGTCAGTAGGGAGGACAGATGGTGAGGTTGGTCAGTAAGGAGGACAGATGATGAGATTGGTCAGTAGGGAGGACAGATGGTGAGGCTGGTCAGTAAGGAGGACAGATGGTGAGGTTGGTCAGTAGGGAGGACAGATGGTGAGATTGGTCAGTAGGGAGGACAGATGGTGAGATTGGTCAGCAGGGAGGACAGATGGGGATAAGGAGGACAGGTGATGAGATTGGTCAAAAGGGAGGACAGATGGTTAGATTAGTCAGTAAGGAGGACAGACGGTGAGGTTGGTCAGTAGGGAGGACAGATGGTGAGGTTGGTGAGTATGGAGGACAGATGGTGATATGGAGGACAGATGGTGAGTTTGGTCAGTAGGGAGGACAGATGGTGAGATTGGTCAGTCGGTAGGACAGTTGGTGAGGTTGGTCAGTAGGGAGGACAGATGATGAGGTTGGTCAGTAGGGAGGACAGTTGGTGAGATTGGTCAGTAGGGAGGACAGATGGTGAGGTTGGTCAGTAGGGAGGACAGATTGTGAGGTTGGTCAGTAGGGAGGACAGATGGTGAGATTGGTCAGTAGGGAGGACATATGGTGGGATTGGTCAGTAGGGAGGACAGATGGTGAGATTGGTCAGTAGGAAGGACAGATGATGAGGTTGGTCAGTAGGGAGGACAGATGGTGAGATTGGTCAGTAGGGAGGACAGATGGTGAGGATTGGTCAGTAGGGAGGACAGATGGTGAGATTGGTCAGTAGGGAGGACAGATGGTGGGATTGGTCAGTAGGGAGGACAGATGGTGAGGTTGGTCAGTAGGGAGGACAGATGGTGAGATTGGTCAGTATGGAGGACAGATGGTGAGGATGGTCAGTAGGGAGGACAGATGGTGAGATTGGTCAGTATGGAGGACAGATGGTGATGATGGTGAGATTGGTCAGTAGGGAGGACAGATGGTGAGATTGGTCAGTAGGGAGGACAGATGGTGAGGTTGGTCAGGGAGGACAGATGGTGAGATTGGTCAGTAGGGAGGACAGATGGTGAGGTTGGTCAGTAGGAGGACAGATGGTGGGATTGGTCAGTAGGAGGACAGATGGTGATAAGGAGGACAGATGGTGAGATTGGTCAGTAGGAGGACAGATGGTGAGATTGGTCAGTAGGGAGGACAGATGGTGAGGTTGGTCAGTAGGGAGGACAGATGGTGAGATTGGTCAGTAGGAGGACAGATGGTGAGGTTGGTCAGTAGGGAGGACAGATGGTGAGGTTGGTCAGTAGGAGGACAGATGGTGAGATTGGTCAGTAGGAGGACAGATGGTGAGATTGGTCAGTAGGGAGGACAGATGGTGAGATTGGTCAGTAGGGAGGACAGATGGTGATAAGGAGTAGAGGACAGATGGTGAGATTGGTCAGGTCAGATGGTGATAAGGAGGACAGATGGTGAGATTGGTCAGTAGGGAGGACAGATGGTGATAAGGAGGACAGATGGTGAGATTGGTCAGTAAGGAGGACAGATGGTGAGATTGGTCAGTAGGGAGGACAGATGGTGAGGTTGGTCAGTAGGGAGGACAGATGGTGAGATTGGTCAGTAGGGAGGACAGATGGTGAGGTTGGTCAGTAGGAGGACAGATGGTGAGATTGGTCAGTAGGGAGGACAGATGGTGGGATTGGTCAGTAGGGAGGACAGATGGTGAGATTGGTCAGTAGGGAGGACAGATGGGGATAAGGAGGACAGATGATGAGATTGGTCAAAGGGAGGACAGATGGTTAGATTGGTCAGTAAGGAGGACAGATGGTGAGGTTGGTCAGTAGGGAGGACAGATGGTGAGGTTGGTCAGTATGGAGGACAGATGGTGAGATTGGTCAGTAGGGAGGACAGATGGTGAGATTGGTCAGTAGGGAGGACAGATGGTGAGATTGGTCAGTAGGGAGGACAGATGGTGAGGTTGGTCAGTAGGGAGGACAGGTGATGAGGGAGGACAGATGGTGAGGTTGGTCAGTAGGGAGGACAGTTGGTGAGATTGGTCAGTAGGGAGGACAGATGGTGAGGTTGGTCAGTAGGGAGGACAGATGGTGAGGTTGGTCAGTAGGGAGGACAGATGGTGAGGTTGGTCAGTAGGGAGGACAGATGGTGAGATTGGTCAGTAGGGAGGACAGATGGTGGGATTGGTCAGTAGGGAGGACAGATGGTGAGATTGGTCAGTAGGAAGGACAGATGATGAGGTTGGTCAGTAGGGAGGACAGATGGTGGGATTGGTCAGTAGGGAGGACAGATGGTGAGGTTGGTCAGTATGGAGGACAGATGGTGAGATTGGTCAGTAGGGAGGACAGATGGTGGGATTGGTGAGTATGGAGGACAGGTGATGAGGTTGGTCATTAGGGAGGACAGATGGTGAGATTGGTTAGTATGGAGGACAGATGGTGAGGTTGGTCATTAGGGAGGACAGATGGTGAGGTTGGTCAGTAAGGAGGACAGATGGTGAGATTGGTCAGTAGGGAGGACAGATGGTGGGATTGGTCAGTAGGGAGGACAGATGGTGGGATTGGTCAGTAGGGAGGACAGATGGTGATAAGGAGGACAGATGGTGAGATTGGTCAGTAGGGAGGACAGATGGTGATAAGGAGGACAGATGGTGGGATTGGTCAGTAGGGAGGACAGATGGTGAGATTGGTCAGTAAGGAGGACAGATGGTGAGATTGGTCAGTAAGGAGGACAGATGGTGAGATTGGTCAGTAGGGAGAACAGATGGTGAGATTGGTCAGTAGAGAGGACAGATGGTGAGATTGGTCAGTAGGAGGACAGATGGTGAGGTAAGGAGGACAGATGATGAGATTGGTCAGTAGGGAGGACAGATGGTGAGATTGGTCAGTAGGAGGACAGATGGTGAGGTTGGTCAGTAGGGAGGACAGATGGTGAGGTTGGTCAGTATGGAGGACAGATGGTGAGATTGGTCATGGAGGACAGATGGTGAGATTGGTCAGTAGGGAGGACAGATGGTGAGATTGGTCAGTAGGGAGGACAGATGGTGAGGTTGGTCAGTAGGGAGGACAGATGGTGAGATTGGTCAGTAGGGAGGACAGATGGTGAGATTGGTCAGTAGGGAGGACAGATGGTGATTGGTCAGTAGGGAGGACAGATGGTGAGATTGGTCAGTAGGGAGGACAGATGGTGGGATTGGTCAGTAGGAGGACAGATGGTGAGGATTGGTCAGTAGGGAGGACAGATGGTGAGATTGGTCAGTAGGAGGACAGATGGTGAGATTGGTCAGTAGGGAGGACAGATGGTGAGATTGGTCAGTAGGAGGACAGATGGTGAGGTTGGTCAGTAGGGAGGACAGATGGTGAGATTGGTCAGTAGGGAGGACAGATGGTGATTGGTCAGTAGGGAGGACAGATGGTGAGATTGGTCAGTAGGGAGGACAGATGGTGAGATTGGTCAGTAGGGAGGACAGATGGTGAGATTGACAGTATGGAGGACAGATGGTTTGGTCAGTTAGGGAGGACAGATGGTGAGGATTGGTCAGTATGGAGGACAGATGGTGAGGATGGTCAGTAGGAGGACAGATGGTGAGATTGGTCAGTAGGGAGGACAGATGGTGAGATTGGTCAGTAGGGAGGACAGATGGTGGGATTGGTCAGTAGGGAGGACAGATGGTGATAAGGGAGGACAGATGGTGAGATTGGTCAGTAGGGAGGACAGATGGTGGATTGGGACAGTAGGGAGGTCAGATGGTGATAAGGAGGACAGATGGTGAGATTGGTCAGTAGGGAGGACAGATGGTGAGGTTGGTCAGTAGGGAGGACAGATGGTGAGGATTGGTCAGTAGGGAGGACAGATGGTGAGGTTGGTCAGTAGGAGGACAGATGGTGAGATTGGTCAGTAGGGAGGACAGATGGTGGGATTGGTCAGTAGGAGGACAGATGGTGAGGTTGGTCAGTAGGGAGGACAGATGGTGAGATTGGTCAGTATGGAGGACAGATGGTGAGGTTGGTCATTAGGGAGGACAGATGGTGAGGTTGGTCAGTAAGGAGGACAGATGGTGAGATTGGTCAGTAGGGAGGACAGATGGTGGGATTGGTCAGTAGGGAGGACAGATGGTGGGATTGGTCAGTAGGGAGGACAGATGGTGATAAGGAGGACAGATGGTGAGATTGGTCAGTAGGGAGGACAGATGGTGATAAGGAGGACAGATGGTGGGATTGGTCAGTAGGGAGGACAGATGGTGAGATTGGTCAGTAGGGAGAACAGATGGTGAGGTTGGTCAGTAAGGAGGACAGATGATGAGATTGGTCAGTAGGGAGGACAGATGGTGAGGTTGGTCAGTAGGGAGGACAGATGGTGAGATTGGTCAGTAGGGAGGACAGATGGTGGGATTGGTCAGTAGGGAGGACAGATGGTGAGGTTGGTCAGCAGGGAGGACAGATGGGGATAAGGAGGACAGGTGATGAGATTGGTCAAAAGGGAGGACAGATGGTTAGATTAGTCAGTAAGGAGGACAGACGGTGAGGTTGGTCAGTAGGGAGGACAGATGGTGAGGTTGGTGAGTATGGAGGACAGATGGTGATATGGAGGACAGATGGTGAGTTTGGTCAGTAAGGAGGACAGATGGTGAGATTGGTCAGTAGGTAGGACAGATGGTGAGGTTGGTCAGTAGGGAGGACAGATGATGAGGTTGGTCAGTAGGGAGGACAGTTGGTGAGATTGGTCAGTAGGGAGGACAGATGGTGAGGTTGGTCAGTAGGGAGGACAGATTGTGAGGGTTGGTCAGTAGGGAGGACAGATGGTGAGATTGGTCAGTAGGGAGGACATATGGTGGGATTGGTCAGTAGGGAGGACAGATGGTGAGATTGGTCAGTAGGAAGGACAGATGATGAGGTTGGTCAGTAGGGAGGACAGATGGTGGGATTGGTCAGTAGGGAGGACAGATGGTGAGATTGGTCAGTAGGGAGGACAGATGGTGAGATTGGTCAGTAGGGAGGACAGATGGTGGGATTGGTCAGTAGGGAGGACAGATGAGGTTGGTCAGTAGGAGGACAGATGGTGAGATTGGTCAGTAGGGAGGACAGATGGTGCAGGTTGGTCAGTAGGGAGGACAGATGGTGAGATTGGTCAGTAGGGAGGACAGATGGTGAGGATTGGTCAGATTTAGGGAGGACAGATGGTGAGGTTGGTCAGTAGGGAGGACAGATGGTGAGATTGGTCAGTAGGGAGGACAGATGGTGGGATTGGTCAGTAGGGAGGACAGATGGTGAGGTTGGTCAGTAGGGAGGACAGATGGTGAGGTTGGTCAGTAAGGAGGACAGATGGTGAGATTGGTCAGTAGGGAGGACAGATGGTGAGATTGGTCAGTAGGGAGGACAGATGGTGGATTGGTCAGTAGGGAGGACAGATGGTGGGATTGGTCAGTAGGGAGGACAGATGGTGATATTGGTCAGATGGTGAGATTGGTCAGTAGGGAGGAGATGGTGATAAGGAGGACAGATGGTGGGATTGGTCAGTAGGGAGGACAGATGGTGATAAGGAGGACAGACGGTGAGATTGGTCAGTAAGGAGGACAGATGGTGAGATTGGTTAGTATGGAGGACAGATGGTGAGGTTGGTCATTAGGGAGGACAGATGGTGAGGTTGGTCATTAAGGAGGACAGATGGTGAGATTGGTCAGTATGGAGGACAGATGGTGGGATTGGTCAGTAGGGAGGACAGATGGTGGGATTGGTCAGTAGGGAGGACAGATGGTGGGATTGGTCAGTAGGGAGGACAGATGGTGATAAGGAGGACAGATGGTGAGATTGGTCAGTAGGGAGGACAGATGGTGATAAGGAGGACAGATGGTGGGATTGGTCAGTAGGGAGGACAGATGGTGATGGTTGGTCAGTAAGGAGGACAGATGGTGAGATTGGTCAGTAGGGAGGACAGATGGTGAGTTGGTCAGGGAGGACAGATGGTGAGATTGGTCAGTAGGGAGGACAGATGGTGAGATTGGTCAGTAGGGAGGACAGATGGTGAGATTGGTCAGTAGGGAGGACAGATGGTGAGGTTGGTCAGTAGGGAGGACAGATGGTGAGATTGGTCAGTAAGGAGGACAGATGGTGAGATTGGTCAGTAGGGAGGACAGATGGTGATAAGGAGGACAGACGGTGAGATTGGTCAGTAGGGAGGACAGATGGTGAGATTGGTCAGTAGGGAGGACAGACGGTGAGGTTGGTCAGTAGGGAGGACAGATGGTGAGGTTGGTGAGTATGGAGGACAGATGGTGATATGGAGGACAGATGGTGAGTTTGGTCAGTAGGGAGGACAGATGGTGAGATTGGTCAGTAGGTAGGACAGATGGTGAGGTTGGTCAGTAGGGAGGACAGATGGTGAGATTGGTCAGTAGGGAGGACAGATGGTGATAAGGAGGACAGATGGTGGGATTGGTCAGTAGGGAGGACAGATGGTGAGATTGGTCAGTAGGGAGGACAGATGGTGAGGTTGGTCAGTAGGGAGGACAGATGAGGAGGTTGGTCAGTAGGAGGACAGATGGTGAGATTGGTCAGTAGGGAGGACAGATGGTGGGATTGGTCAGTAGGGAGGACAGATGGTGAGGTTGGTCAGTAGGGAGGACAGATGGGATAAGGAGGACAGGTGGTGAGATTGGTCAATAGGGAGGACAGGTGATGAGGTTGGTCAGTAAGGAGGACAGATGGTGAGATTGGTCAGTAGGAGGACAGATGGTGATATGGAGGACAGATGGTGAGATTTGTCAGTAGGAGGACAGATGGTGAGATTGGTCAGTATGGAGGACAGGTGATGAGGTTGGTCAGTAGGGAGGACAGATGGCGAGGTTGGTCAGTAGGGAGGACAGATGGTGAGATTGGTCAGTAGGGAGGACAGATGGTGAAAGGAGGACAGGTGGGGATTGGTCAGTAGGGAGGACAGATGGTGAGATTGGTCAGTAGGGAGGACAGATGGTGGGATTGGTCAGTAGGAGGACAGATGGTGAGATTGGTCAGTAGGGAGGACAGATGGTGAGGTTGGTCAGTAGGGAGGACAGATGGTGAGGTTGGTGAGTATGGAGGACAGATGGTGATATGGAGGGACAGATGGTGAGATTGGTCAGTAGGGAGGACAGATGGTGAGATTGGTCAGTAGGGAGGACAGATGGTGAGGTTGGTCAGTAGGGAGGACAGATGGTGAGGTTGGTCAGCAGGGAGGACAGATGGTGAGATTGGTCAGTAGGGAGGACAGATGGTGGGATTGGTCAGTAGGGAGGACAGATGGTGAGATTGGTCAGTATGGAGGACATATGGTGATATGGAGGACAGATGGTGAGATTTGTCAGTAGGGAGGACAGATGGTGAGATTTGTCAGTATGGAGGACAGATGGTGAGGTTGGTCAGTAGGGAGGACAGATGGTGAGGTTGGTCAGTAGGGAGGACAGATGGTGAGATTGGTCAGTAGGGAGGACAGATGGTGATAAGGAGGACAGATGGTGGGATTGGTCAGTAGGAGGACAGATGGTGGAGATTGGTCAGTAGGGAGGACAGATGGTGATAAGGAGGACAGATGGTGAGATTGGTCAGTAGGGAGGACAGATGGTGAGGTTGGTCAGTAAGGAGGACAGATGGTGAGATTGGTCAGTAGGGAGGACAGACGGTGAGGTTGGTCAGTAGGGAGGACAGATGGTGAGGTTGGTGAGTATGGAGGACAGATGGTGATATGGAGGACAGATGGTGAGTTTGGTCAGTAGGGAGGACAGATGGTGAGATTGGTCAGTAGGGAGGACAGATGGTGAGGTTGGTCAGTAGGGAGGACAGATGGTGAGATTGGTCAGTAGGGAGGACAGATGGTGATAAGGAGGACAGATGGTGGGATTGGTCAGTAGGGAGGACAGATGGTGAGATTGGTCAGTAGGGAGGACAGATGGTGAGGTTGGTCAGTAGGGAGGACAGATGGTGAGGTTGGTCAGTAGGGAGGACAGATGGTGAGATTGGTCAGTAGGGAGGACAGATGGTGGGATTGGTCAGTAGGGAGGACAGATGGTGAGGTTGGTCAGCAGGGAGGACAGATGAGGATAAGGAGGACAGGTGATGAGATTGGTCAATAGGGAGGACAGGTGATGAGGTTGGTCAGTAAGGAGGACAGACGGTGAGATTGGTCAGTATGGAGGACAGATGGTGATATGGAGGACAGATGGTGAGATTTGTCAGTAGGGAGGACAGATGGTGAGATTGGTCAGTATGGAGGACAGGTGATGAGGTTGGTCAGTAGGGAGGACAGACGGCGAGGTTGGTCAGTAGGGAGGACAGATGGTGAGATTGGTCAGTAGGGAGGACATATGGTGAAAGGAGGACAGGTGTGGGATTGGTCAGTAGGGAGGACAGATGGTGAGATTGGTCAGTAGGGAGGACAGATGGTGGGATTGGTCAGTAGGGAGGACAGATGGTGAGATTGGTCAGTAGGGAGGACAGATGGTGAGGTTGGTCAGTAGGGAGGACAGATGGTGAGGTTGGTGAGTATGGAGGACAGATGGTGAGATATGGAGGACAGATGGTGAGATTGGTCAGTAGGCAGGACAGATGGTGAGATTGGTCAGTAGGGAGGACAGATGGTGAGGTTGGTCAGTAGGGAGGACAGATGGTGAGGTTGGTCAGCAGGAGGACAGATGGTGAGATTGGTCAGTAGGGAGGACAGATGGTGGGATTGGTCAGTAGGGAGGACAGATGGTGAGATTGGTCAGTATGGAGGACAGATAGTGATATGGAGGACAGATGGTGAGATTTGTCAGCAGGGAGGACAGATGGTGAGATTTGTCAGTATGGAGGATAGGTGATGAGGTTGGTCAGTAGGGAGGACAGATGGTGAGGTTGGTCAGTAGGGAGGACAGATGGTGAGATTGGTCAGTAGGGAGGACATATGGTGATAAGGAGGACAGGTGTGGGATTGGTCAGTAGGAGGACAGATGGTGAGATTGGTCAGTAGGAGGACAGATGGTGATAAGGAGGACAGATGGTGGATTGGTCAGTAGGAGGACAGATGGTGAGGTTGGTCAGTAGGAGGACAGATGGTGAGATTGGTCAGTAGGAGGACAGATGGTGAGGTTGGTCAGTAGGGAGGACAGATGGTGAGGTTGGTCAGTAGGGAGGACAGATGGTGAGGTTGGTCAGTAAGGAGGACAGATGGTGAGATTGGTCAGTAGGAGGACAGATGGTGAGGTTGGTCAGTAGGGAGGACAGATGGTGAGATTGGTCAGTAGGAGGACAGATGGTGAGATTGGTCAGTAGGGAGGACAGATGGTGAGGTTGGTCAGTAGGAGGACAGGTGATGAGGTTGGTCAGTAGGAGGACAGATGGTGAGGTTGGTCAGTAGGGAGGACAGATGGTGATATGGAGGACAGATGGTGAGATTGGTCAGTAGGGAGGACAGATGGTGAGAAGGGAGGACAGGTGATGGGTTGGTCAGGGGAGGACAGATGGTGAGGTTGGTCAGTAGGGAGGACAGATGGTGAGATTGGTCAGTAGGGAGGACAGATGGTGAAAGGAGGACAGGTGTGGGATTGGTCAGTAGGAGGACAGATGGTGAGATTATCAGTAGGGAGGACAGATGGTGGGATTGGTCAGTAGGGAGGACAGATGGTGATAAGGAGGACAGATGGTGGATTGGTCAGTAGGGAGGACAGATGGTGAGATTGGTCAGTAGGGAGGACAGATGGTGATAAGGAGGACAGATGGTGGTTGGTCAGTAGGGGAGGACAGATGGTGAGATTGGTCAGTAGGGAGGACAGATGGTGATTGGTCAGTAGGAGGACAGATGGTGAGATTGGTCAGTAGGGAGGACAGATGGTGAGATTGGTCAGTAGGGAGGACAGATGGTGAGGTTGGTCAGTAGGGAGGACAGATGGTGATTGGTCAGTAAGGAGGACAGATGGTGAGATTGGTCAGTAGGGAGGACAGATGGTGAGGTTGGTCAGTAGGAGGACAGATGGTGAGATTGGTCAGTAGGGAGGACAGATGGTGATAAGGAGGACAGATGGTGAGATTGGTCAGTAGGAGGACAGATGGTGATAGGAGGACAGATGGTGAGATTGGTCAGTAGGGAGACAGATGGTGATAAGGAGGACAGATGGTGAGATTGGTCAGTAGGAGGACAGATGGTGAGATTGGTCAGTAGGGAGGACAGATGGTGGGATTGGTCAGTAGGGAGGACAGATGGTGGGATTGGTCAGTAGGGAGGACAGATGGTGAGATTGGTCAGTAGGAGGACAGATGGTGAGTAAGGAGGACAGATGGTGGGATTGGTCAGAAGGAGGAGGGTGAGGAGGACAGATGGTGAGATTGGTCAGTAGGAGGACAGATGGTGAGATTGGTCAGTAGGGAGGACAGATGGTGAGGTTGGGTAGGGAGGACAGATGGTGAGATTGGTCAGTAGGGAGGACAGATGGTGATAAGGGAGGACAGATGGTGAGATTGGTCAGTAGGAGGACAGATGGTGAGATTGGTCAGTAGGGAGGACAGATGGTGAGGTTGGTCAGTAGGGAGGACAGATGGTGAGGTTGGTCAGTAGGGAGGACAGATGGTGAGATTGGTCAGTAGGAGGACAGATGGTGGATTGGTCAGTAGGGAGGACAGATGGTGAGGTTGGTCAGCAGGGAGGACAGATGAGGATAAGGAGGACAGGTTGGTCAGTAGGGAGGACAGGTGATGAGGTTGGTCAGTAGGGAGGACAGATGGTGAGATTGGTCAGTAGGAGGACAGATGGTGATATGGAGGACAGATGGTGAGATTTGTCAGTAGGAGGACAGATGGTGAGATTGGTCAGTATGGAGGACAGGTGATGAGGTTGGTCAGTAGGGAGGACAGATGGTGAGGTTGGTCAGTAGGGAGGACAGATGGTGAGATTGGTCAGTAGGGGAGGACATATGGTGAAAGGAGGACAGATGGTGAGATTGGTCAGTAGGGAGGACAGATGGTGAGATTGGTCAGTAGGGAGGACAGATGGTGAGATTGGTCAGTAGGGAGGACAGATGGTGAGGTTGGTCAGTAGGGAGGACAGATGGTGAGATTGGTCAGTAGGAGGACAGATGGTGATATGGAGGACAGATGGTGAGATTGGTCAGTAGGGAGGACAGATGGTGAGATTGGTCAGTAGGGAGGACAGATGGTGAGGTTGGTCAGTAGGAGGACAGATGGTGAGGTTGGTCAGTAGGGAGGACAGATGGTGAGATTGGTCAGTAGGGAGGACAGATGGTGAGATTGGTCAGTAGGGAGGACAGATGGTGATGAGATTGGTCAGTAGGGAGGACAGATGGTGAGATTGGTCAGTAGGGAGGACAGATGGTGAGATTGGTCAGTATGGAGGACAGATGGTGATTGGTCAGTAGGGAGGACAGATGGTGAGGTTGGTCAGTAGGGAGGACAGAGATTGGTGAGGGAGGACATTGGTGAGTAGGAGGACAGATGGAGATTGGTCAGTAGGGAGGACAGATGGTGAGATTGGTCAGTAGGGAGGACAGATGGTGATAAGGACAGATGGTGAGATTGGTCAGTAGGGAGGACAGATGGTGAGGTTGGTCAGTAGGAGGACAGATGGTGAGATTGGTCAGTAGGGAGGACAGATGGTGAGATTGGTCAGTAGGGAGGACAGATGGTGAGGTTGGTCAGAGGAGGACAGATGGTGAGGTTGGTCAGTAGGAGGACAGATGGTGAGATTGGTCAGTAGGAGGACAGATGGTGAGGTTGGTCAAGGGAGGACAGATGGTGAGATTGGTCAGTAGGGAGGACAGATGGTGGGATTGGTCAGTAGGAGGACAGATGGTGAGGTTGGTCAGCAGGGAGGACAGATGGTGAGTTGGTCAGTAGGAGGACAGATGGTGAGGATCAGTAGGAGGACAGATGGTGACAGGAGGACAGGTGATGAGGTTGGTCAGTAGGGAGGACAGATGGTGAGATTGGTCAGTATGGAGGACAGATGGTGATATGGAGGACAGATGGTGAGATTTGTCAGTAGGGAGGACAGATGGTGAGATTGGTCAGTATGGAGGACAGGTGATGAGGTTGGTCAGTAGGGAGGACAGACGGTGAGGTTGGTCAGTAGGGAGGACAGATGGTGAGATTGGTCAGTAGGGAGGACATATGGTGAAAGGAGGACAGGTGTGGGATTGGTCAGTAGGGAGGACAGATGGTGAGATTGGTCAGTAGGGAGGACAGATGGTGGGATTGGTCAGTAGGGAGGACAGATGGTGAGATTGGTCAGTAGGGAGGACAGACGGTGAGGTTGGTCAGTAGGGAGGACAGATGGTGAGGTTGGTGAGTATGGAGGACAGATGGTGATATGGAGGACAGATGGTGAGATTGGTCAGTAGGCAGGACAGATGGTGAGATTGGTCAGTAGGGAGGACAGATGGTGAGGTTGGTCAGTAGGGAGGACAGATGGTGAGGTTGGTCAGCAGGGAGGACAGATGGTGAGATTGGTCAGTAGGGAGGACAGATGGTGGGATTGGTCAGTAGGAGGACAGATGGTGAGATTGGTCAGTAGGAGGACAGATAGTGATATGGAGGACAGATGGTGAGATTTGTCAGTAGGGAGGACAGATGGTGAGATTTGTCAGTATGGAGGACAGGTGATGAGGTTGGTCAGTAGGGAGGACAGACGGTGAGGTTGGTCAGTAGGAGGACAGATGGTGAGATTGGTCAGTAGGAGGACATATGGTGATAAGGAGGACAGGTGTGGGATTGGTCAGTAAGGAGGACAGATGGTGAGATTGGTCAGTAGGGAGGACAGATGGTGATAAGGAGGACAGATGGTGGGATTGGTCAGTAGGGAGGACAGATGGTGAGGTTGGTCAGTAAGGAGGACAGATGGTGAGATTGGTCAGTAGGGAGGACAGATGTGAGGTTGGTCAGTAGGAGGACAGATGGTGAGATTGGTCAGTAGGGGAGGACAGATGGTGAGGTTGGTCAGTAAGGAGGACAGATGATGAGATTGGTCAGTAGGGAGGACAGATGGTGAGGTTGTTCAGCAGGGAGGACAGATGGTGAGATTGGTCAGTAGGGAGGACAGATGGTGGGATTGGTCAGTAGGGAGGACAGATGGTGAGGTTGGTTAGCAGGGAGGACAGGTGATGAGGTTGGTCAGTAGGGAGGACAGACGGTGAGGTTGGTCAGTAGGGAGGACAGATGGTGATATGGAGGACAGTTGGTGAGATTTGTCAGTAGGGAGGACAGATGGTGAGATTGGTCAGTATGGAGGACAGGTGATGAGGTTGGTCAGTAGGGAGGACAGACGGTGAGGTTGGTCAGTAGGGAGGACAGATGGTGAGATTGGTCAGTAGGGAGGACATATGGTGAAAGGAGGACAGGTGTGGGATTGGTCAGTAGGGAGGACAGATGGTGAGATTGGTCAGTAGGGAGGACAGATGGTGGGATTGGTCAGTAGGGAGGACAGATGGTGATAAGGAGGACAGATGGTGAGATTGGTCAGTAGGGAGGACAGATGGTGATAAGGAGGACAGATGGTGGATTGGTCAGTAGGGAGGACAGATGGTGATAAGGAGGACAGATGGTGGGATTGGTCAGTAGGGAGGACAGATGGTGATAAGGAGGACAGACGGTGAGATTGGTCAGTAAGGAGGACAGATGGTGAGATTGGTCAGTAGGGAGGACAGATGGTGAGGTTGGTCAGTAAGGAGGACAGATGATGAGATTGGTCAGTAGGGAGGACAGATGGTGAGGTTGGTCAGTAGGGAGGACAGATGGTGGGATTGGTCAGTAAGGAGGACAGATGGTGAGATTGGTCAGTAGGGAGGACAGATGGTGAGGTTGGTCAGTAGGGAGGACAGATGGTGAGATTGGTCAGTAGGGAGGACAGATGGTGATAAGGAGGACAGATGGTGATATTGGTCAGTAGGGAGGACAGATGGTGATAAGGAGGACAGATGGTGGGATTGGTCAGTAGGGAGGACAGATGGTGATAAGGAGGACAGACGGTGAGATTGGTCAGTAAGGAGGACAGATGGTGAGGTTGGTCAGTAGGGAGGACAGATGGTGGGATTGGTCAGTAGGGAAGACAGATGGTGGGATTGGTCAGTAGGGAGGACAGATGGTGATAAGGAGGACAGATGGTGGGATTGGTCAGTAGGGAGGACAGATGGTGAGATTGGTCAGTAGGGAGGACAGATGGTGACAGATGGTGGATTGGTCAGTAGGAGGACAGATGGTGATAAGGAGGACAGATGGTGAGATTGGTCAGTAAGGAGGACAGATGGTGATTGGTCAGTAGGAGGACAGATGGTGAGATTGGTCAGTAGGGAGGACAGATGGTGAGATTGGTCAGTAGGGAGGACAGATGGTGATTGGTCAGGAGGACAGATGGTGAGATTGGTCAGTAGGGAGGACAGATGGTGAGATTGGTCAGTAGGGAGGACAGATGGTGAGATTGGTCAGTAGGGAGGACAGATGGTGAGATTGGTCAGTAGGGAGGACAGATGGTGAGATTGGTCAGTAGGGAGGACAGATGGTGGGATTGGTCAGTAGGGAGGACAGATGGTGAGGTTGGTCAGTAGGGAGGACAGATGAGGATAAGGAGGACAGGTGATGAGATTGGTCAGTAGGGAGGACAGGTGATGAGGTTGGTCAGTAAGGAGGACAGACGGTGAGATTGGTCAGTATGGAGGACAGATGGTGATATGGAGGACAGATGGTGAGATTTGTCAGTAGGGAGGACAGATGGTGAGATTGGTCAGTATGGAGGACAGGTGATGAGGTTGGTCAGTAGGGAGGACAGACGGCGAGGTTGGTCAGTAGGGAGGACAGATGGTGAGATTGGTCAGTAGGGAGGACATATGGTGAAAGGAGGAAAGATGGTGAGATTGGTCAGTAGGGAGGACAGATGGTGGGATTGGTCAGTAGGGAGGACAGATGGTGAGATTGGTCAGTAGGGAGGACAGACGGTGAGGTTGGTCAGTAGGGAGGACAGATGGTGAGATTGGTCAGTAGGGGAGGACAGATGGTGATATGGAGGACAGATGGTGAGATTGGTCAGTAGGAGGACAGATGGTGAGATTGGTCAGTAGGAGGACAGATGGTGAGGTTGGTCAGTAGGGAGGACAGATGGTGAGATTGGTCAGTAGGGAGGACAGATGGTGAGATTGGTCAGTAGGGAGGACAGATGGTGAGATTGGTCAGTAGGAGGACAGATGGTGAGATTGGTCAGTAGGAGGACAGATAGTGATATGGAGGACAGATGGTGAGATTTGTCAGTAGGGAGGACAGATGGTGAGATTGGTCAGTATGGAGGACAGGTGATGAGGTTGGTCAGTAGGGAGGACAGACGGTGAGGTTGGTCAGTAGGGAGGACAGATGGTGAGATTGGTCAGTAGGGAGGACAGATGGTGGTGATAAGGAGGACAGGTGTGAGGATTGGTCAGTAAGGAGGACAGATGGTGAGATTGGTCAGTAGGGAGGACAGATGGTGATAAGGAGGACAGATGGTGAGATTGGTCAGTAGGGAGGACAGATGGTGAGGTTGGTCAGTAAGGAGGACAGATGGTGAGATTGGTCAGTAGGGAGGACAGATGGTGAGGTTGGTCAGTAGGGAGGACAGATGGTGAGATTGGTCAGTAGGGAGGACAGATGGTGAGGTTGGTCAGTAAGGAGGACAGATGGTGAGATTGGTCAGTAGGGAGGACAGATGGTGAGATTGTTCAGCAGGGAGGACAGATGGTGAGATTGGTCAGTAGGAGGACAGATGGTGAGATTGGTCAGTAGGGAGGACAGATGGTGAGGTTGGTCAGCAGGGAGGACAGATGATGAGATTGGTCAGTAGGGAGGACAGATGGTGAGATTGGTCAGTAGGGAGGACAGATGGTGAGATTGGTCAGTATGGAGGACAGATGATGAGGTTGGTCAGTAGGGAGGACAGATGGTGAGGTTGGTCAGTAGGGAGGACAGATGGTGAGATTGGTCAGTAGGGAGGACAGATGGTGAGGAGGACAGGTGTGGGATTGGTCAGTAGGGAGGACAGATGGTGAGATTGGTCAGTAGGGAGGACAGATGGTGAGATTGGTCAGTAGGGAGGACAGATGGTGATAAGGAGGACAGATGGTGAGATTGGTCAGTAGGGAGGACAGATGGTGATAAGGAGGACAGATGGTGAGATTGGTCAGTAGGGAGGACAGATGGTGAGATAAGGAGGACAGATGGTGGGATTGGTCAGTAGGGAGGACAGATGGTGAGGTTGGTCAGTAGGGAGGACAGACGGTGAGATTGGTCAGTAGGGAGGACAGATGGTGAGGTTGGTGAGTTGGAGGACAGATGGTGATATGGAGGACAGATGGTGAGATTGGTCAGTAGGGAGGACAGATGGTGAGATTGGTCAGTAGGGAGGACAGATGGTGAGGTTGGTCAGTAGGGAGGACAGATGGTGAGGTTGGTCAGCAGGGAGGACAGATGGTGAGATTGGTCAGTAGGGAGGACAGATGGTGAGATTGGTCAGTAGGGAGGACAGACGGTGAGATTGGTCAGTATGGAGGACAGATAGTGATATGGAGGACAGATGGTGAGATTTGTCAGTAGGGAGGACAGATGGTGAGATTTGTCAGTATGGAGGACAGGTGATGAGGTTGGTGAGTAGGGAGGACAGACGGTGAGGTTGGTCAGTAGGGAGGACAGATGGTGAGATTGGTCAGTAGGGAGGACATATGGTGATAAGGAGGACAGGTGTGGGATTGGTCAGTAAGGAGGACAGATGGTGAGATTGGTCAGTAGGGAGGACAGATGGTGATAAGGAGGACAGATGGTGAGATTGGTCAGTAGGGAGCACAGATGGTGAGATTGGTCAGTAGGGAGGACAGATGGTGAGGTTGGTCAGTAAGGAGGACAGATGGTGAGATTGGTCAGTAGGGAGGACAGATTGTGAGGTTGGTCAGTAGGGAGGACAGATGGTGAGGTTGGTCAGTAAGGAGGACAGATGATGAGATTGGTCAGTAGGGAGGACAGATGGTGAGGTTGTTCAGCAGGGAGGACAGATGGTGAGATTGGTCAGTAGGAGGACAGATGGTGAGATTGGTCAGTAGGGAGGACAGATGGTGAGATTGGTCAGTAGGGAGGACAGATTGGTCAGTAGGAGGACAGACGGTGAGGTTGGTCAGTAGGGAGGACAGATGGTGAGATTGGTCAGTATGGAGGACAGGTGATGAGGTTGGTCAGTAGGGAGGACAGACGGTGAGGTTGGTCAGTAGGGAGGACAGATGGTGAGATTGGTCAGTAGGGAGGACAGATGGTGATGGAGGACAGGTGTGGGATTGGTCAGTAGGGAGGACAGATGGTGAGATTGGTCAGTAGGGAGGACAGATGGTGGGATTGGTCAGTAGGGAGGAGGACAGATGGTGGATTGGTCAGTAGGGAGGACAGATGGTGATAAGGAGGACAGATGGTGAGATTGGTCAGTAGGGAGGACAGATGGTGATATTGGTCAGGACAGATGGACAGATTGGAGTAGGGAGGACAGATGGTGAGGTTGGTCAGTAGGGAGGACAGATGGTGAGATTGGTCAGTAGGGAGGACAGATGGTGATAAGGAGAGACAGATGGTGAGATTGGTCAGTAGGGAGGACAGATGGTGATAAGGAGGACAGATGGTGGGATTGGTCAGTAGGGAGGACAGATGGTGATAAGGAGGACAGATGGTGAGATTGGTCAGTAGGAGGACAGATGGTGAGGTTGGTCAGTAGGGAGGACAGATGGTGGGATTGGTCAGTAGGGAGGACAGATGGTGAGATTGGTCAGTAGGGAGGACAGATGGTGATAAGGAGGACAGATGGTGGGATTGGTCAGTAGGGAGGACAGATGGTGATAAGGAGGACAGATGGTGAGATTGGTCAGTAGGGAGGACAGATGGTGATAGGAGGATAGATGGTGGGATTGGTCAGAAGGGAGGACAGATGGTGATAAGGAGGACAGACGGTGAGATTGGTCAGTAGGGAGGACAGATGGTGAGATTGGTCAGTAGGGAGGACAGATGGTGAGGTTGGTCAGTAATGAGGACAGATGGTGAGATTGGTCAGTAGGGAGGACAGATGGTGAGGTTGGTCAGTAAGGAGGACAGATGGTGAGATTGGTCAGTAGGAGGACAGATGGTGAGATTGGTCAGTTGGGAGGACAGATGGTGAGATTGGTCAGTAGGGAGGACAGATGGTGAGGATTGGTCAGTAGGGAGGACAGATGGTGAGGTTGGTCAGCAGGGGAGGACAGATGAGGATAAGGAGGACAGGTGATGAGATTGGTCAATAGGAGGACAGATGATGAGGTTGGTCAGTAAGGAGGACAGACGGTGAGATTGGTCAGTATGGAGGACAGATGGTGAGTGATATGGAGGACAGATGGTGAGATTTGTCAGTAGGGAGGACAGATGGTGAGATTGGTCAGTATGGAGGACAGGTGATGAGGTTGGTCAGTAGGGAGGACAGACGGTGAGGTTGGTCAGTAGGGAGGACAGATGGTGAGATTGGTCAGTAGGGAGGACAGATGGTGAGATTGGTCAGTAGGGAGGACAGATGGTGAGATTGGTCAGTAGGAGGACAGATGGTGAGATTGGTCAGTAGGGAGGACAGATGGTGAGGTTGGTCAGTAGGGAGGACAGATGGTGAGATTGGTCAGTATGGAGGACAGGTGATGAGGTTGGTCAGTAGGGAGGACAGATGGTGAGGTTGGTCAGTAGGGAGGACAGATGGTGAGATTGGTCAGTAGGGAGGACATATGGTGAAAGGAGGACAGGTGAGATTGGTCAGTAGGGAGGACAGATGGTGAGATTGGTCAGTAGGGAGGACAGATGGTGAGATTGGTCAGTAGGAGGACAGATGGTGAGATTGGTCAAGGAGGACAGATGGTGAGATTGGTCAGTAGGGAGATGGTGACAGATGGTGAGATTGGTCAGTAGGGAGGACAGATGGTGATAAGGAGGACAGATGGTGGGATTGGTCAGTAGGGAGGACAGATGGTGAGATTGGTCAGTAGGGAGGACAGATGGTGAGGTTGGTCAGTAGGGAGGACAGATGGTGAGGTTGGTCAGTATGGAGGACAGATTGGTCATATGGGAGGACAGATGGTGAGATTGGTCAGTAGGGAGGACAGATGGTGAGATTGGTCAGTAGGGAGGACAGATGGTGAGGTTGGTCAGTAGGGAGGACAGATGGTGAGGTTGGTCAGCAGGAGGACAGATGGTGAGATTGGTCAGTAGGGAGGACAGATGGTGGGATTGGTCAGTAGGGAGGACAGATGGTGAGATTGGTCAGTATGGAGGACAGATGGTGATATGGAGGACAGATGGTGAGATTGGTCAGTAGGGAGGACAGATGGTGAGATTGGTCAGTATGGAGGACAGGTGATGAGGTTGGTCAGTAGGGAGGACAGACGGTGAGGTTGGTCAGTAGGGAGGACAGATGGTGAGATTGGTCAGTAGGGAGGACAGATGGTGATAAGGAGGACAGGTGTGGGATTGGTCAGTAGGGAGGACAGATGGTGAGATTGGTCAGTAGGAGGACAGATGGTGATAAGGAGGACAGATGGTGGGATTGGTCAGTAGGGAGGACAGATGGTGAGATTGGTCAGTAGGAGGACAGATGGTGAGATTGGTCAGTAGGGAGGACAGATGGTGAGATTGGTCAGTAGGAGGACAGATGGTGAGATTGGTCAGTAGGGAGGACAGATGGTGAGGTTGGTCAGTAAGGAGGACAGATGATGAGATTGGTCAGTAGGGAGGACAGATGGTGAGATTGTTCAGCAGGGAGGACAGATGGTGAGATTGGTCAGTAGGGAGGACAGATGGTGGGATTGGTCAGTAGGGAGGACAGATGGTGAGGTTGGTCAGTAGGGAGGACAGGTGATGAGGTTGGTCAGTAGGAGGACAGACGGTGAGATTGGTCAGTAGGGAGGACAGATGGTGAGATTGGTCAGTAGGAGGACAGATGGTGATGAGGTTGGTCAGTAGGGAGGACAGATGGTGAGATTGGTCAGTAGGGAGGACAGATGGTGAGATTGGTCAGTAGGGAGGACATATGGTGATAAGGAGGACAGGTGTGGATTGGTCAGTAGGGAGGACAGATGGTGAGATTGGTCAGTAGGGAGGACAGATGGTGAGATTGGTCAGTAGGGAGGACAGATGGTGATAAGGAGGACAGATGGTGAGGATTGGTCAGTAGGGAGGACAGATGGTGATAAGGAGGACAGATGGTGAGATTGGTCAGTAGGAGGACAGATGGTGATAAGGAGGACAGATGGTGGGATTGGTCAGTAGGGAGGACAGATGGTGAGGTTGGTCAGTAGGGAGGACAGATGGTGAGATTGGTCAGTAGGGAGGACAGATGGTGATAAGGAGGACAGATGGTGATATTGGTCAGTAGGAGGACAGATGGTGATAGTAGGAGGACAGATGGTGAGATTGGTCAGTAGGGAGGACAGATGGTGATAAGGAGGACAGACGGTGAGATTGGTCAGGGAGGACAGATGGTGAGGTTGGTCAGTAGGAGGACAGATGGTGAGATTGGTCAGTAGGGAGGACAGATGGTGAGATTGGTCAGTAGGGAGGACAGATGGTGATAAGGAGGACAGATGGTGGGATTGGTCAGTAGGGAGGACAGATGGTGAGATTGGTCAAGGAGGACAGATGGTGAGATTGGTCAGTAGGAGGACAGATGGTGATAAGGAGGACAGATGGTGGGATTGGTCAGAAGGGAGGACAGATGGTGATAAGGAGGACAGACGGTGAGATTGGTCAGTAAGGAGGACAGATGGTGAGATTGGTCAGTAGGGAGGACAGATGGTGAGGTTGGTCAGTAATGAGGACAGATGGTGAGATTGGTCAGTAGGAGGACAGATGGTGAGGTTGGTCAGTAGGAGGACAGATGGTGAGATTGGTCAGTAGGGAGGACAGATGGTGAGATTGGTCAGTAGGGAGGACAGATGGTGAGATTGGTCAGTAGGGAGGACAGATGGTGGGATTGGTCAGTAGGGAGGACAGATGGTGAGATTGGTCAGCAGGGAGGACAGATGAGGATAAGGAGGACAGGTGATGAGATTGGTCAATAGGGAGGACAGGTGATGAGGTTGGTCAGTAAGGAGGACAGACGGTGAGATTGGTCAGTATGGAGGACAGATAGTGATATGGAGGACAGATGGTGAGATTTGTCAGTAGGGAGGACAGATGGTGAGATTGGTCAGTATGGAGGACAGGTGATGAGGTTGGTCAGTAGGGAGGACAGACGGTGAGGTTGGTCAGTAGGGAGGACAGATGGTGAGATTGGTCAGTAGGGAGGACATATGGTGATAAGGAGGACAGGTGTGGGATTGGTCTGTAGGCTGGACAGACGGTGAGATTGGTCAGTAGGGAGGACAGATGATGAGATTGGTCAGTAGGGAGGACAGACGGTGAGATTCGTCAGTAGGGAGGACAGACGGTGAGATTGGTCAGTAGGGAGGACAGATGGTGATAAGGAGGACAGACGGTGAGGTTGGTCAGTATGGAGGACAGATGGTGATATGGAGGACAGATGGTGAGATTGGTCAGTAGGGAGGACAGATGGTGATATTGGTCAGTATGGAGGACAGATGGTGATATGGAGGACAGATGGTGAGATTGGTCAGTAAGGAGGACAGATGGTGAGATTGGTCAGTAGGGAGGACAGATGGTGAGATTGGTCAGTAGGGAGGACAGATGGTGAGATTGGTCAGTAAGGAGGACAGATGGTGAGATTGGTCAGTAGGGAGGACAGATGGTGAGATTGGTCAGTAGGGAGGACAGATGGTGATAAGGAGGACAGATGGTGGGATTGGTCAGTAGGGAGGACAGATGGTGAGATTGGTCAGTAGGGAGGACAGATGGTGAGGTTGGTCAGTAGGGAGGACAGATGGTGAGGTTGGTCAGTAAGGAGGACAGATGATGAGATTGGTCAGTAGGGAGGACAGATGGTGAGGTTGGTCAGTAGGGAGGACAGAGGGTGAGATTGGTCAGTATGGAGGACAGATGGTGATATGGAGGACAGATTGTGAGATTTGTCAGTAGGGAGGACAGATGGTGAGATTGGTCAGTATGGAGGACAGGTGATGAGGTTGGTCAGTAGGGAGGACAGACGGTGAGGTTGGTCAGTAGGGAGGACAGATGGTGAGATTGGTCAGTAGGGAGGACATATGGTGATAAGGAGGACAGGTGTGGGATTGGTCAGTAGGGAGGACAGATGGTGAGATTGGTCAGTAGAGAGGACAGATGGTGAGATTGGTCAGTAAGGAGGACAGATGGTGAGATTGGTCAGTAAGGAGGACAGATGGTGAGATTGGTCAGTAGGGAGGACAGATGGTGAGATTGGTCAGTAGGGAGGACAGATGGTGAGATTGGTCAGTAAGGAGGACAGATGGTGAGATTGGTCAGTATGGAGGACAGACGGTGAGGTTGGTCAGTATGGAGGACAGATGGGGAGATTGGTCAGTAGGGAGGACAGATGGGGAGATTGGTCAGTAGGGAGGACAGATGGTGAGAAGGAGGACAGGTGTGGGATTGGTCAGTAGGGAGGACAGATGGTGAGATTGGTCAGTAGGGAGGACAGACGATGAGATTGGTCAGTAGGGAGGACAGACGGTGAGATTGGTCAGTAGGGAGGACAGACGGTGAGATTGGTCAGTAGGGAGGACAGATGGTGATAAGGAGGACAGACGGTGAGGTTGGTCAGTATGGAGGACAGATGGTGATATGGAGGACAGATGGTGAGATTGGTCAGTAGGGAGGACAGATGGTGAGATTGGTCAGTATGGAGGACAGATGGTGAGATTGGTCAGTAGGGAGGACAGACGGTGAGATTGGTCAGTAGGGAGGACAGATGGTGAGATTGGTCAGTAGGGAGGACAGATGGTGAGATTGGTCAGTAGGGAGGACAGATGGTGAGATTGGTCAGTAGGGAGGACAGATGGTGAGATTGGTCAGTAGGGAGGACAGATGGTGAGATTGGTCAGTAGGGAGGACAGATGGTGAGATTGGTCAGTAAGGAGGACAGATGGTGAGATTGGTCAGTAGGGAGGACAGATGGTGAGATTGGTCAGTAGGGAGGACAGATGGTGAGGTTGGTCAGTAGGAGGACAGATGGTGAGGTTGGTCAGTAGGGAGGACAGACGGTGAGATTGGTCAGTAGGGAGGACAGATGGTGAGATTGGTCAGTAAGGAGGACAGATGGTGAGATTGGTCAGTAGGCAGGACAGACGGTGAGATTGGTCAGTAGGGAGGACAGATGGTGATAAGGAGGACAGATGGTGAGGTTGGTCAGTAGTGAGGACAGATGGTGAGGTTGGTCAGTAAGGAGGACAGATGGTGAGGTTGGTCAGTAGGGAGGACAGATGGTGAGGTTGGTCAGTAAGGAGGACAGATGGTGAGGTTGGTCAGTAAGGAGGACAGATGGTGAGGTTGGTCAGTAGGGAGGACAGATGGTGAGGTTGGTCAGTAGGGAGGACAGATGGTGAGGTTGGTCAGTAGGGAGGACAGATGGTGAGGTTGGTCAGTAGGGAGGACAGATGATGAGGTTGGTCAGTAGGGAGGACAGATGATGAGATTGGTCAGAAGGGACTTCCTTGACAACTAGACAACTTCCTCGACAACAGCTCTGCGCTGCTCCAGGAAGTGCCAGAAGTGTGATTACCCCGACTTCTGCAGAGGTCCTATCACCGTAAACACCGTACGGCCAACGCAGACGTCGGAATGACCGTGCTGCGGCTTTAAGGCCCTCTGAAAACAGAGGACAGTGTTCGTAAGCTATCGGCACGTACTGCTGCACATGTCGATGCAGTCAGTTAGCTTTCCCTGTACTGTAGTGTGTCTGGCAGCCATCTTAGCTGTATCTGCCTCTGGCCTGGCGGTGACTGGAGTCTTGAGCCGCCCTGACCTTTCTCTTATCTGTCCGGTGTGGAGAGCAGAGAGAACCGGAGGAGCCTGGTGCGCTGCCCTGTAGGCCCAGCTGAGGGACACTGTCCTGGACTAGAGATAACATAACTTACCCCTGAGCTCTGAGTCTCCGACCTCTACTACCTCTCTTCCTCTACTTCCCTCTCTTCATCTCATCCCTCCGTCTCCTCCCTCCGTCTCATCCCTCCGTCTCATCTCTTCATCTCATCCCTCCATCTCATCCCTCCACCTCTGAGGAGACATGAGCAGACAGGAGGGGACAGGAAGTGGAAGAGGAGGGATGTCTGGATGTTTAACATTTTACCATTACACAGCTTGTAATAATCTTATGGAAGGGCACATGTTTAATGTTGTTTGAGAGCCTGTGGCACCGACGTGCTCTGGCTAAGCTACTGACTTCATATGTCTTGGAGAACGTGAACGTCTCCCTCAAAACAAGCTCTTCAGAACTAACCTCTGTCAGCAATGATTGGCTTTCCTTGTGAGTTGTAGGCCAGCCAATCAGGAATAGACATTTCATGTTGGAAACAAGAGTTTGTGGTCTCCTTGTATCTTATCTAGCTACAGCAGTGGGTTAACTGCCTTGCTCAGGGGGAGAATA
Source organism: Oncorhynchus nerka (assembly GCF_034236695.1). Classification (NCBI taxonomy): domain Eukaryota; kingdom Metazoa; phylum Chordata; class Actinopteri; order Salmoniformes; family Salmonidae; genus Oncorhynchus; species Oncorhynchus nerka. Next base: position 347,734 of record NW_027040455.1, read on the forward strand.
ACTTCTTTTTTTTTACCTTGTCAGCTCAGGGATTCAATCCAGCAACCTTTCGGTTAACGGCCCAAAGATCTAACCACTAGGCTACCTGCTGGTTACTAGCCCAACACTCTAACCACTAGGCTACCTGCTGGTTACTGGACCAACGCTCTAACCACTAGGCTACCTGCTGGTTACTGGCTCAACGCTCTAACCACTAGGCTACCTGCTGGTTACTGGCCCAACGCTCTAACCACTAGGCTACCTGCTGGTTACTGGCCCAACGCTCTACCCACTAGGCTACCTGCTGGTTACTGGCCCAACACTCTAACCACTAGGCTACCTGCTGGTTACTGGCCCAACACTCTAACCACTAGGCTACCTGCTGGTTACTGGCCCAACGCTCTAACCACTAGGCTACCTGCTGGTTACTGGCCCAACGCTCTAACCACTAGGCTACCTGCTGGTTACTGGCCCAACACTCTAACCACTAGGCTACCTGCTGGTTACTGGCCCAACACTCTAACCACTAGGCTACCTGCTGGTTACTGGCCCAACGCTCTAACCACTAGGCTACCTGCTGGTTACTAGTCCAACGCTCCAACCACTAGGCTACCTGCTGGTTACTGGCCCAACGCTCTAACCACTAGGCTACCTGCTGGTTACTGGCCCAACGCTCTAACCACTAGGCTACCTGCTGGTTACTGGCCCAACGCTCTAACCACTAGGCTACCTGCTGGTTACTGGCCCAACGCTCTAACCACTAGGCTACCTGCCTCCCCTCTAACCACTAGGCTACCTTCCGTCCCTCTAACCACTAGGCTACCTTCCTCCCCTCTAACCACTAGGCTACCTTCCTCCCCTCTAACCACTAGGCTACCTTCCGTCCCCTCTAACCACTAGGCTACCTGCCTCCCCTCTAACCACTAGGCTACCTGCCTCCCCTCTAACCACTAGGCTACCTGCCTCCCCTCTAACCACTAGGCTACCTTCCTCCCCTCTAACCACTAGGCTACCTTCCGTCCCTCTAACCACTAGGCTACCTGCCTCCCCTCTAACCACTAGGCTACCTGCCTCCCCTCTAACCACTAGGCTACCTGCTGGTTACTGGCCCAACACTCTAACCACTAGGCTACCTGCTGGTTACTGGCCCAACGCTCTAACCACTAGGATACCTGCTGGTTACTGGCCCAACACTCTAACCACTAGGCTACCTGCTGGTTACTGGCCCAATGCTCTAACCACTAGGCTACCTGCTGGTTACTGGCCTAACACTCTAACCACTAGGCTACCTGCTGGTTACTGGCCCAACACTCTAACCACTAGGCTACCTGCTGGTTACTGGCCCAACGCTCTAACCACTAGGCTACCTGCTGGTTACTGGCCCAACACTCTAACCACTAGGCTACCTGCTGGTTACTGGCCCAACGCTCTAACCACTAGGCTACCTGCTGGTTACTGGCCCAACGCTCTAACCACTAGGCTACCTGCTGGTTACTGGCCCAACGCTCTAACCACTAGGCTACCTGCTGGTTACTGGCCCAACGCTCTAACCACTAGGCTACCTGCCTCCCTCTAACCACTAGGCTACCTTCCGTCCCTCTAACCACTAGGCTACCTTCCTCCCAACTCTAACCACTAGGCTACCTTCCTCCCCTCTAACCACTAGGCTACCTTCACCCTCTAACCACTAGGCTACCTGCCTCCCCTCTAACCACTAGGCTACCTGCCTCCCCTAACCACTAGGCTACCTGCCTCCCCTCTAACCACTAGGCTACCTTCCTCCCCTCTAACCACTAGGCTACCTTCCGTCCCCTAACCACTAGGCTACCTGCCTCCCTCTAACCACTAGGCTACCTGCCTCCCCTCTAACCACTAGGCTACCTGCTGGTTACTGGCCCAACGCTCTAACCACTAGGCTACCTGCTGGTTACTGGCCCAACGCTCTAACCACTAGGATACCTGCTGGTTACTGGCCCAACACTCTAACCACTAGGCTACCTGCTGGTTACTGGCCCAATGATCTAACCACTAGGCTACCTGCTGGTTACTGGCCCAACGCTCTAACCACTAGGCTACCTGCTGGTTACTGGCCCAACGCTCTAACCACTAGGATACCTGCTGGTTACTGGCCCAACACTCTAACCACTAGGCTACCTGCTGGTTACTGGCCCAATGCTCTAACCACTAGGCTACCTGCTGGTTACTGGCCTAACACTCTAACCACTAGGCTACCTGCTGGTTACTGGCCCAACACTCTAACCACTAGGCTACCTGCTGGTTACTGACCCAACGCTCTAACCACTAGGCTACCTGCTGGTTACTGGCCCAACGCTCTAACCACTAGGCTACCTGCTGGTTACTGGCCCAACGCTCTAACCACTAGGCTACCTGCTGGTTACTGGCCCAATGCTCTAACCACTAGGCTACCTGCTGGTTACTGGCCCAACGCTCTAACCGCTAGGCTACCTGCTGGTTACTGGCCCAACGCTCTAACCACTAGGCTACCTGCTGGTTACTGGCCCAACACTCTAACCACTAGACTACCTGCTGGTTACTAGTCCGCTCTAACCACTAGGCTACCTGCTGGTTACTGGCCCAACGCTCTAACCACTAGGCTACCTGCCTCCCAACACTCTAACCACTAGGCTACCTGCCTACTGGCCCAACTCTCTAACCACTAGGCTACCTGCCGTCCCTTACTGGCCCAACGCTCTAACCACTAGGCTACCTGCTGGTTACTGGCCCAATGCTCTAACCACTAGGCTACCTGCTGGTTACTGGCCCAACACTCTAACCACTAGGCTACCTGCTGGTTACTGGCCCAACGCTCTAACCACTAGGCTACCTGCTGGTTACTGGCCCAACACTCTAACGACTAGACTACCTGCTGGTTACTAGCCCAACACTCTAACCACTAGGCTACCTGCTGGTTACTGGCCCAACGCTCTAACCACTAGGCTACCTGCTGGTTACTGGCTCAACGCTCTAACCACTAGGCTACCTGCTGGTTACTGGCCCAACGCTCTAACCACTAGGCTACCTGCTGGTTACTGGCCCAACGCTCTAACCACTAGGCTACCTGCTGGTTACTGGCCCAACACTCTAACCACTAGGCTACCTGCTGGTTACTGGCCCAACACTCTAACCACTAGGCTACCTGCTGGTTACTGGCCCAACGCTCTAACCACTAGGCTACCTGCTGGTTACTGGCCCAACGCTCTAACCACTAGGCTACCTGCTGGTTACTGGCCCAACACTCTAACCACTAGGCTACCTGCTGGTTACTGGCCCAACGCTCTAACCACTAGGCTACCTGCTGGTTACTGGCCCAACGCTCTAACCACTAGGCTACCTGCTGGTTACTGGCCCAACGCTCTAACCACTAGGCTACCTGCTGGTTACTGGCCCAACACTCTAACCACTAGGCTACCTGCTGGTTACTGGCCCAACGCTCTAACCACTAGGTTACCTGCTGGTTACTGGCCCAACACTCTAACCACCACGATACCTGCTGGTTACTGGCCCAACGCTCTAACCACTAGGCTACCTGCTGGTTACTGGCCCAATGCTCTAACCACTAGGCTACCTGCTGGTTACTGGCCCAACACTCTAACCGCTAGGCTACCTGCTGGTTACTGGCCCAACGCTCTAACCGCTAGGCTACCTGCTGGTTACTGGCCCAACACTCTAACCACTAGACTACCTGCTGGTTACTAGTCCAACGCTCTAACCACTAGGCTACCTGCTGGTTACTAGTCCAACGCTCCAACCACTAGGCTACCTGCTGGTTACTGGCCCAACGCTCTAACCACTAGGCTACCTGCTGGTTACTGGCCCAACGCTCTAACCACTAGGCTACCTGCTGGTTTCTGGCCCAACGCTCTAACCACTAGGCTACCTGCTGGTTACTGGCCCAACGCTCTAACCACTAGGCTACCTGCCTCCCCTCTAACCACTAGGCTACCTTCCGTCCCTCTAACCACTAGGCTACCTTCCTCCCCTCTAACCACTAGGCTACCTTCCTCCCCTCTAACCACTAGGCTACCTTCCGTCCCCTCTAACCACTAGGCTACCTGCCTCCCCTCTAACCACTAGGCTACCTGCCTCCCCTCTAACCACTAGGCTACCTGCCTCCCCTCTAACCACTAGGCTACCTTCCTCCCCTCTAACCACTAGGCTACCTTCCGTCCCTCTAACCACTAGGCTACCTGCCTCCCCTCTAACCACTAGGCTACCTGCCTCCCCTCTAACCACTAGGCTACCTGCCTCCCCTCTAACCACTAGGCTACCTGCTGGTTACTGGCCCAACGCTCTAACCACTAGGCTACCTGCTGGTTACTGGCCCAACGCTCTAACCACTAGGATACCTGCTGGTTACTGGCCCAACACTCTAACCACTAGGCTACCTGCTGGTTACTGGCCCAATGCTCTAACCACTAGGCTACCTGCTGGTTACTGGCCTAACACTCTAACCACTAGGCTACCTGCTGGTTACTGGCCCAACACTCTAACCACTAGGCTACCTGCTGGTTACTGACCCAACGCTCTAACCACTAGGCTACCTGCTGGTTACTAGTCCAACGCTCCAACCACTAGGCTACCTGCTGGTTACTGGCCCAACGCTCTAACCAATAGGCTACCTGCTGGTTACTGGCCCAACGCTCTAACCACTAGGCTACCTGCTGGTTACTGGCCCAACGCTCTAACCACTAGGCTACCTGCTGGTTACTGGCCCAACGCTCTAACCACTAGGCTACCTGCCTCCCCTCTAACCACTAGGCTACCTTCCGTCCCTCTAACCACTAGGCTACCTTCCTCCCCTCTAACCACTAGGCTACCTTCCTCCCCTCTAACCACTAGGCTACCTTCCGTCCCTCTAACCACTAGGCTACCTGCCTCCCCTCTAACCACTAGGCTACCTGCCTCCCCTCTAACCACTAGGCTACCTGCCTCCCCTCTAACCACTAGGCTACCTTCCTCCCCTCTAACCACTAGGCTACCTTCCGTCCCTCTAACCACTAGGCTACCTGCCTCCCCTCTAACCACTAGGCTACCTGCCTCCCCTCTAACCACTAGGCTACCTGCTGGTTACTGGCCCAACGCTCTAACCACTAGGCTACCTGCTGGTTACTGGCCCAACGCTCTAACCACTAGGATACCTGCTGGTTACTGGCCCAACACTCTAACCACTAGGCTACCTGCTGGTTACTGGCCCAATGCTCTAACCACTAGGCTACCTGCTGGTTACTGGCCTAACACTCTAACCACTAGGCTACCTGCTGGTTACTGGCCCAACACTCTAACCACTAGGCTACCTGCTGGTTACTGACCCAACGCTCTAACCACTAGGCTACCTGCTGGTTACTGGCCCAACGCTCTAACCACTAGGCTACCTGCTGGTTACTGGCCCAACGCTCTAACCACTTTTACCTGCTGGTTACTGGCCCAACACTCTAACCACTAGGCTACCTGCTGGTTACTGGCCCAACGCTCTAACCACTAGGCTACCTGCTGGTCACTGGTCCAACGCTCTAACCACTAGGCTACCTGCTGGTTACTGGCCCAACGCTCTAACCACTAGGCTACCTGCTGGTTACTGGCCCAACGCTCTAACCACTAGGCTACCTGCTGGTTACTGGCCCAACGCTCTAACCACTAGGCTACCTGCTGGTTACTGGCCCAACGCTCTAACCACTAGGCTACCTGCCTGGCCCAACACTCTAACCACTAGGCTACCTGCTGGTTACTGGCCCAACACTCTAACCACTAGGCTACCTGCTGGTTACTGGCCCAACACTCTAACCACTAGGCTACCTGCTGGTTACTGGCCCAACACTCTAACCACTAGGCTACCTGCTGGTTACTGGTCCAACACTCTAACCACTAGGCTACCTGCTGGTTACTCCCAACGCTCTAACCACTAGGCTACCTGCCTCCGCTCTAACCACTAGGCTACCTGCTGGTTACTAGTCCAACGCTCCAACCACTAGGCTACCTGCCTTACCCCGAACCACTAGGCTACCTGCTCTAACCACTAGGCTACCTGCTGGTTACTGGCCCCACTAGGCTACCTGCTCTAACCACTAGGCTAGGCTACCTGCCTCCCTCTAACCACTAGGCTACCTGCCTCCCCTCTAACCACTAGGCTACCTGCCTCCCCTCTAACCACTAGGCTACCTTCCTCCCCTCTAACCACTAGGCTACCTGCCTCCCCTCTAACCACTAGGCTACCTGCCTCCCCTCTAACCACTAGGCTACCTTCCGTCCCTCCGATAGGATGACCTCCATTTAACTATGACTGTATTGACTGATACATAGGGTTTGTCTCATATCCCCAAGAGATACATACGTAGCTCGGAGTAGCATCATGATTAAACAAGTTCTGCACCGCCCCCTCTCCTAGGATGCTTTACATAATCTATTCCCTATGTAATCTAAACCCTATTCCCTATGTAATCTAAACCCTATTCCCCGTGTAATCTAAACCCTATTCCCGATGTAATCTGAACCCTTTTCCCTATGTGATCTAAACCCTATTCCCTATGTAATCTAAACCCTATTCCCTATTTAATCTAAACCCTATTCCCTAAGTAATCTAAACCCTATTCCCTATGTAATCTAAACCATATTCCCTATGTAATCTAAACCCTATTCCCTATGTAATCTGAACCCTATGTAATCTAAACCATATTCCCTATGTAATCTGAACCCTATTCCCTATGTAATCTGAACCCTATTCCCTATGTAATCTGAACCCTTTGTAATCTGAACCCTATTCCCTATGTAATCTAAACACTATGTGATCTAAACCCTATTCCCTATGTAATCTAAACCCTATTCCCTATGTGATCTGAACCCTTTGTAATCTGAACCCTATTCCCTATGTAATCTAAACCCTATGTGATCTAAACCCTATTCCCTATGTAATCTAAACCCTATTCCCTATGTAATCTGAACCCTATGTAATCTAAACCCTATTCCCTATGTAATCTGAACCCTATTCCCTATGTAATCTGAACCCTATTCCCTATGTGATCTGAACCCTATGTAATCTGAACACTATTCCCTATGTGATCTGAACCCTATTCCCTATGTAATGTAAATCCTATTCCCTATGTAATCTGAACCCTATTCCCTATGTAATCTGAACCCTATTCCCTATGTAATCTGAACCCTATGTAATCTGAACCCTATTCCCTATGTAATCTAAACCCTATTCCCTATGTAACCTAAACCCTATTCCCTAAGTAATCTGAACCCTATTCCCTATGTAATCTGAACCCTATTCCCTATGTAATCTAATCCCTATTCCCTATGTAATCTGAACCCTATTCCCTATGTAATCTGAACCCTATGTAATCTAAACCCTATTCCCTATGTAATCTGAACCCTATTCCCTATGTAATCTGAACCCTATTCCCTATGTGATCTGAACCCTATGTAATTTGAACCCTATTCCCTATGTGATCTGAACCCTATTCCCTATGTAATGTAAACCCTATTCCCTATTTAATCTGAACCCTATTCCCTATGTAATCTAAACCCTATTCCCTATGTGATCTGAACCCTATTCCCTATGTAATCTAAACCCTATGTAATCTGAACCCTATTCCCTATGTAATCTAAACCCTATTCCCTAAGTAATCTGAACCCTATTCCCTATGTAATCTGAACCCTATGTGATCTAAACCCTATTCCCTATGTAATCTAAACACTATTCCCTATGTGATCTAAACCCTATTCCCTATGTAATCTGAACCCTATGTGATCTAAACCCTATTCCCTATGTAATCTAAACACTTTTCCCTATGTGATCTAAACCCTATTCCCTATGTAATCTAAACCCTATTCCCTATGTAATCTGAACCCTATTCCCGATGTAATCTAAACCCTATTCCCTATGTAATCTAAACCCTATTCCCTATGTAATCTAAACCCTATTCCCTATATAATCTAAACCCTATTCCCTATGTAATCTAAACCCTATTCCCTATGTAATCTGAACCCTATTCCCTATATAATCTAAACCCTATTCCCTATGTAATCTAAACCCTATTCCCTATGTAATCTAAACCCTATTCCCTATGTAATCTAAACCCTATTCCCTATGTAATCTGAAACCTATTCCCTATGTGATCTAAACCCTATTCCCTATGTAATCTAAACCATATTCCCTATGTAATCTAAACCCTATTCTCTATGTAATCTAAACCCTATTCTCTATGTAATCTGAACCCTATTCCCTATGTAATCTAAACCATATTCCCTATGTAATCTGAACCCTATTCCCTATGTGATCTAAACCCTATTCCCTATGTAATCTAAACCATATTCCCTATGTAATCTGAACCCTATTCCCTATGTGATCTAAACCCTATTCCCTATGTAATCTAAACCCTATTCCCTATGTGATCTAAACCCTATGTAATCTAAACCCTATTCCCTGTGTAATCTGAACCCTATTCCCTATGTAATCTAAACCCTATTCCCTATGTAATCTAAAACCCTATTCCCTATGTAATCTAAACCTAATTCCCTTTGTAATCTGAACCCTATTCCCTATGTAATCTAAACCCTATGTAATCTAAAACCCTATTCCCTATGTAATCTAAACCCTATTCCCTATGTAATCTAAACCCTATTCCCTATGTAATCTGAACCCTATTCCCTATGTGATCTAAACCCTATTCCCTATGTAATCTAAACCCTATTCGCTATGTGATCTAAACCCTATTCCTTCTGGGCTCTGGTCAAAAGTAGGGCAATATGTAGAGAATAGGGTGTGATTAGGGACGTAGACCCAAATCTCCACATAGTACAATCTATACTGTTGTATAAAGCATTGTTTTAGAGTTCTTTGTTTAGTTCACCACCTGGGTTTCTAAACAACACATGGGTTTCTTAACAACACCTGTGCTTCTAAACAACACCTGGGCATCTAAACAACACCTGGGCTTCTTAACAACACCTGGGCTTCTTAACAACACCTGGGCTTCTTAATAACAACACCTGGGCATCTAAACAACACCTGGGCTTCTAAACAACACCTGTGCTTCTTAATAACACCTGGGCTTCTAAACAACACCTGGGCTTCTTAATAACACCTGGGCTTCTAAACAACACCTGGGCTTCTAAACAACACCTGGGCTTCTTAATAACACCTGGGCTTCTAAACAACACCTGGGCTTCTTAACAACACCTGGGCTTCTTAAAAACACCTGGGCTTCTAAACAACACCTGGGCTTCTTAACAACACCTGGCCTTCTTAATAACACCTGGGCTTCAACACCTGGGCTTCTTAACAACACCTGGCCTTCTTAATAACACCTGGGCTTCAACACCTGGGATTCTTAACAACACCTGGGCTTCTTAAAAACACCTGGGCTTCTAAACAACACCTGGGCTTCTTAACAACACCTGGGCTTCTTAACAACACCTGGCCTTCTTAATAACACCTGGGCTTCAACACCTGGGATTCTTAACAACACCTGGGCTTCTTAAAAACACCTGGGCTTCTAAACAACACCTGGGCTTCTTAACAACACCTGGCCTTCTTAATAACACCTGGGCTTCAACACCTGGGATTCTTAACAACACCTGGGCTTCTTAAAAACACCTGGGCTTCTTAATAACAACACCTGGGTTTCTAAACAACACCTGGGATTCTAAACAACACCTGTGCATCTTAATAACACCTGGGCTTCTTAATAACAACACCTGGGCTTCTTAATAACACCTGGGCATCTTAACAACACCTGGGCTTCTTAACAACACCTGGGCTTCTAAACAACACCTGGGCTTCTTAATAACACCTGGGCTTCTAAACAACACCTGGGATTCTTAACAACACCTGGGCTTCTTAACAACACCTGGGATTCTTAACAAGACCTGAGCTTCTAAACAACACCTGGGCTTCTTAACAACACCTGGGCTTCTTAATAAACACCTGGGCTTCTTAATAACACCTGGGCTTCTAAACAACACCTGGGTTTCTTAACAACACCTGGGTTTCTTAACAACACCTGGGATACTTAATAACAACACCTGGGCTTCTTAATAACACCTGGGCTTCTTAATAACAACACCTGGGCTTCTTAATAACACCTGGGCATCTTAACAACACCTGGGCTTCTTAACAACACCTGGGCTTCTAAACAACACCTGGGCTTCTTAATAACACCTGGGCTTCTAAACAACACCTGGGATTCTTAACAAGACCTGTGCTTCTTAATAACACCTGGGTTTCTTAACAACACCTGGGCTTCTAAACAACACCTGGGCTTCTTAATAACACCTGGGCTTCTAAACAACACCTGGGATTCTTAACAACACCTGGGCTTCTTAATAACACCTGGGCTTCTTAACAACACCTGGGATTCTTAACAACACCTGGGTTTCTTAACAACACCTGGGCTTCTTAATAACACCTGGGTTTCTTTACAACACCTGGGATACTTAATAACAAGACCTGGGTTTCTTAACAACACCTGGGATTCTTAATAACAACACCTGGGTTTCTTAACAACACCTGGGTTTCTTAATAACAACACCTGGGATTCTTAATAACAACACCTGGGTTTCTTAATAACAACACCTGGGTTTCTTAACAACACCTGGGATTCTTAATAACAACACCTGGGCTTCTTAATAACAACACCTGGGCTGTGTAAAGAAGCTCCGACTACCTACATGGATCCAAAGAACACTGCACGTTGACCTTCCACATTTCTGAGCAAATTTTTAATAGTTTTGATATATTGTATTTCTAAGAAATACTGTACACAAACATTTCTTAGAATGATCTTTATTGAAAGGTAGAGGAATGTCACCTGTTATGTTCTTTATTGAAAGGTAGGGGATGTTACCTGTTATAATGATCTTTATTGAAAGGTAGGGGGATGTCACCTGTTATAATGATCTTTATTGAAAGGTAGGGGGATGTCACCTGTTATAATGTTCTTTATTGAAAGGTAAGGGGATGTCACCTGTTATAATGATCTTTATTGAAAGGTAGGGGGATGTCACCTGTTATAATGATCTTTATTGAAAGGTAGGGGGATGTCACCTGTTATAATGATCTTTATTGAAAGGTAGGGGATGTCACCTGTTATGTTCTTTATTGAAAGGTAGGGGGATGTCACCTGTTATGTTCTTTATTGAAAGGTAGGGGGATGTCACCTGTTATGTTCTTTATTGAAAGGTAGGGGGATGTCACCTGTTATAATGATCTTTATTGAAAGGTAGGGGATGTCACCTGTTATAATGATCTTTATTGAAAGGTAGGGGGATGTCACCTGTTATAATGTTCTTTATTGAAAGGTAGGGGGATGTTACCTGTTATGATCTTTATTGAAAGGTAGGGGGATGTCACCTGTTATAATGATCTTTATTGAAAGGTAGGGGATGTCACCTGTTATAATGATCTTTATTGAAAGGTAGGGGATGTCACCTGTTATAATGATCTTTATTGAAAGGTAGGGGATGTCACCTGTTATAATGTTCTTTATTGAAAGGTAGGGGGATGTCACCTGTTATAATGTTCTTTATTGAAAGGTAGGGGGATGTCACCTGTTATAATGATCTTTATTGAAAGGTAGGGGGATGTCACCTGTTATGTTCTTTATTGAAAGGTAGGGGGATGTCACCTGTTATGTTCTTTATTGAAAGGTAGGGGATGTCACCTGTTATAATGATCTTTATTGAAAGGTAGGGGGATGTCACCTGTTATAATGTTCTTTATTGAAAGGTAGGGGGATGTCACCTGTTATAATGATCTTTATTGAAAGGTAGGGGATGTCACCTGTTATAATGATCTTTATTGAAAGGTAGGGGGATGTCACCTGTTATGTTCTTTATTGAAAGGTAGGGGGATGTTACCTGTTATGTTCTTTATTGAAAGGTAGGGGATCACCTTTATTGAATTGAAAGGTAGGGGATGTCACCTGTTATAATGTTCTTTATTGAAAGGTAGGGGATGTCACCTGTTATAATGATCTTTATTGAAATGGAAAGGTAGGGGATGTCACCTGTTATAATGATCTTTATTGAAAGGTAGGGGATGTCACCTGTTATAATGATCTTTATTGAAAGGTAGGGGATGTCACCTGTTATGTTCTTTATTGAAAGGTAGGGGATGTCACCTGTTATATGTTTTATTGAAAGGTAGGGGATGTCTTTATTGAAAGGTAGGGGGATGTTACCTGTTATGTTCTTTATTGAAAGGTAGGGGATGTCACCTGTTATAATGTTCTTTATTGAAAGGTAGGGGGATGTCACCTGTTATAATGATCTTTATTGAAAGGTAGGGGATGTCACCTGTTATAATGATCTTTATTGAAAGGTAGGGGGATGTTACCTGTTATGATCTTTATTGAAAGGTAGGGGGATGTCACCTGTTATAATGATCTTTATTGAAAGGTAGGGGGATGTTACCTGTTATAATGATCTTTATTGAAAGGTAGGGGATGTTACCTGTTATAATGATCTTTATTGAAAGGTAGGGGGATGTCACCTGTTATGATCTTTATTGAAAGGTAGGGGGATGTCACCTGTTATGTTCTTTATTGAAAGGTAGGGGATGTCACCTGTTATAATGATCTATATTGAAAGGTAGGGGGATGTCACCTGTTATAATGATCTTTATTGAAAGGTAGGGGATGTCACCTGTTATAATGTTCTTTATTGAAAGGTAGGGGGATGTGACCTGTTATGTTCTTTATTGAAAGGTAGGGGGATGTCACCTGTTATGTTCTTTATTGAAAGGTAGGGGGATGTCACCTGTTATGTTCTTTATTGAAAGGTAGGGGGATGTGACCTGTTATGTTCTTTATTGAAAGGTAAGGGGATGTGACCTGTTATGTTCTTTATTGAAAGGTAGGGGGATGTCACCTGTTATGTTCTTTATTGAAAGGTAGGGGATGTCACCTGGTATAATGATCTTTATTGAAAGGTAGGGGGATGTCACCTGTTATGTTCTTTATTGAAAGGTAGGGGGATGTCACCTGTTATGTTCTTTATTGAAAGGTAGGGGGATGTCACCTGTTATAATGATCTTTATTGAAAGGTAGGGGATGTCACCTGTTGTAATGATCTTTATTGAAAGGTAGGGGATGTCACCTGTTATAATGTTCTTTATTGAAAGGTAGGGGGATGTCACCTGTTATGTTCTTTATTGAAAGGTAGGGAGATGTCACCTGTTATAATGTTCTTTATTGAAAGGTAGGCGATGTCACCTGTTATAATGATCTTTATTGAAAGGTAGGGGATGTTACCTGTACCAGAGGAGAGAGAGAGCGAGAGAGAGAGAGAGGAGAGAGAGAGAGAGAGAGAGAGACAGATGGACTGACAGAATCATTGAGAGAATTGAAAAGCCCCCTGTGTGAGGAGAAAAAGTAAAAACAGAGAAATGCAGCATTGAAATTCCACAGCAGACGAGAGAAAGAGAGAGAACGGAAGAGAGGAGAGGCTTTGAACCTGTAGCCCTGTCAGTCTTTTGTGGTTTTGTGTGAATAGATGAGTGAGAGTTCCCTGTACCGTTCCTCTCTATCTCTCACACCCCTCTCTCATCCAGAGACCCCTTCTCTATTCTACCTCTCTATCTCTCCCCAGAGTCTAGGAAAACCGACAGCCCAGGTTTGAAAAAAGTTGTGTTTGTGGACTTTGAAAAGTCAGACAGGGAAAACCTAGCCTGCTTTTGAACATTCAAAACAGCAAACATAGACCTCAGTCATATCTCATATCTCAAAGACTGGTGAAAAATACAGCACAACCTCCACCTCAGTCATATCTCCTCTCCTCCTCCATCTCTGAGAGAGAGAGAGAGAGAGGTATCAGGGAATAGGACAGTCTATAATGAGCCCCAGCTTCATTAGTGTAGACCCCCCTCCCCCACCAATTACCCCCCCCTCAGGGGACCTGGTCTATTCCCCCAGCACCCATTTTCCTTTCTAACAAGCTCCTGTTCCACACACGGCCCCTCTGAGATTTGGCCCAGCGTCTACCTGGTTTGTGGAGTCCAGCCCACTAGAAGCGTTGTAGATTAAGAGGAGATTCTGCCCCAGATGAATGTGGTCTGCAGGGACCTGGTGAAAGACTCCCTCTGACAGTGTTTGGTTGTGTTTGTCAAACAAGGCCATGGACTCTGCTGTGTCAGGAGGAGAAGAGAGGTTG
>NW_027040455.1:362381-383886 GCF_034236695.1 Oncorhynchus nerka
GCAGGTAGCCTAGTGGTTGGAGCGTTGGGCCAGTAACCAGCAGGTAGCCTAGTGGTTAGAGCGTTGGGTCAGTAACCAGCAGGTAGCCTAGTGGTTAGAGTGTTGGGCCAGTAACCAGCAGGTAGCCTAGTGGTTAGAGTGTTGGGCCAGTAACCAGCAGGTAGCCTAGTGGTTAGAGCGTTGGGCCAGTAACCAGCAGGTAGCCTAGTGGTTAGAGTGTTGGGCCAGTAACCAGCAGGTATCCTAGTGGTTAGATGCTAGCTTAAAACCAGCAGTAGCCTAGTGGTTAGAGTACAGTCAGCAGTATTTAGAGTAGCCTAGTGGTTGGGCGTTGGGAAGCCAGGTAGCCTAGTGGTTGGGAGGAGGAAGGTAGCCTAGTGGTTAGGCGTTGGGGGAGGAAGGTAGCCCTAGTGGTTAGAGGGAGGAAGGTAGCCCTAGTGGTTAGCGTTGGGAGTAACCAGCAGGTAGCCTAGTGGTTGGGAGGCAGGCAGCTAGTGAGTAGAGGCTAGTGGTTAGGGTTGGGGACCGGCAAGGTAGCCTGAGGTTGGGGGAAGGTAGCCTAGTGGTTAGGAGGGGAGGAAGGTAGCCCTGGTGGTTAGAGGAGGAAGGTAGCCTAGTGGTTAGAGGATTGAAGGCAGCCAAGTGGTTAGAGGGAGTAACCAGCAGGTAGCCTAGTGGTTAGGCGTTGGGCCAGTAACCCAGCAGGTAGCCTAGTGGTTAGAGCATTGGGCCAGTAACCAGCAGGTAGCCTAGTGGTTTAGAGTGTTGGGCCAGTAACCAGCAGGTAGCCCAGTGGTTGGAGCGTTGGACCAGTAACCCGGCAGGTAGCCTAGTGGTTAGAGCGTTAGACTAGTAACCAGCAGGTAGCCTAGTGGTTAGAGGCTAGGAGTAACCAGCAGGTAGCCTAGTGGTTAGAGGCAGGGCCAGTGGTTCAGCAGGCAGCTAGTAGTTAGAGTGTTGGACCCCAGTGGTTGGGAGGCAGGTAGCCTAGTGGTTAGAGTGTTGGGCCAGTAACCCAGCAGGTAGCCTAGTGGTTAGAGGTTGGGCCAGTAACCAGGCAGGTAGCCTGGTGTGGTTAGGGGAGGAAGGTGCCCAGTTTAACCAGCAGGTAGCCTAGTGGTTAGAGCGTTGGTAGCCAGTGGTTTGGGAGGCAGGTAGCCTAGTGGTTAGGCGTTGGGCCAGTAACCAGCAGTATTACAGCCTGGTTAGAGCGTTGGGCCAGTAACCAGCAGGCAGCCTATTGGAGGCGTTGGGCCAGTAACCAGCAGGTAGCCTAGTGGTTGGAGCGTTGGACTAGTAACCAGCAGGTAGCCTAGTGGTTAGAGCGTTGGGTCAGTAACCAGCAGGTAGCCTGGTTAGAGTGTTGGGCTGTGTAATCAGCAGGTAGCCAGTGGTTAAGAGTGTTAGGCCAGCAACCAGCAGGTAGCCTAGTGGTTAGGAGCATTGGGCCAGTAACCAGCAGGTAGCCTAGTGGTTAGGTGTTGGGCCAGTAACCAGCAGGTAGCCTAGTGGTTAGAGCGTTGGGCCAGTAACCAGCAGGTAGCCTAGTGGTTAGAGCGTTGGGCAGGTAACCAGCAGGTAGCCTAGTGGTTAGAGGGAGGCAGGTAGCCTAGTGGTTAGAGGGGAGGCAGGTAGCCTAGTGGTTAGAGGGACGGAAGGTAGCCTAGTGGTTAGGGGGGAGGCAGGTAGCCTAGTGGTTGGGGAGGCAGGTAGCCTAGTAGTTAGAGGGAGGCAGGTAGCCCAGTGGTTAGAGGAGGCAGGCAGCCTGGTGGTTAGAGGGGTTGAGGAAAGGTGGCCCAGTGGTTAGGGGGAGGAAGGTAGCCTAGTGGTTAGAGGGGAGGAAGGTAGCCCTGAGTGGTTGGGGACGGAAGGTAGCCCTAGTGGTTGGGAGGCAGGTAGCTGGTGGTTAGAGCGTTGGGCCAGTAACCCAGCAGGCAGCCTAGTGGTTAGGCGTTGGACTAGTAACCCAGCAGGTAGTCTAGTGGTTAGGTGTTGGGCCAGTAACCAGCAGGTAGCCCAGCGGTTAGAGCGTTGGGCCAGTAACCAGCAGGTAGCCCAGTGGTTGAGTGTTGGGCCAGTAACCAGCAGGTGGCCTGGTGGTTAGGCATTGGACTAGTAACCAGCAGGTAGCCTAGTGGTTAGAGTGTTGGGCCCAGTAAAACCAGCAGGTATCGTGGTGGTTAGGTGCGTCAGTAACCAGCAGGTAACCTAGTGGTTGAGTTGGGCCAGTAACCAGCGGGTAGCCTAGTGGTTTGAGTGTTGGCCAGTAACCAGCAGGTAGCCTAGTGGTTAGAGCGTTGGGCCAGTAACCAGCAGGTAGCCTAGTGGTTAGAGTGTTGGGCCAGTAACCAGCAGGTAGCCTAGTGGTTAGAGCGTTGAGCCCAGTAACCAGCAGGTAGCCCAGTGGTTGAGTGTTGGGCCAGTAACCAGCAGGTAGCCTAGTGGTTAGAGTGTTGGGCCAGTAACCAGCAGGTAGCCTAGTGGTTAGGCGTTGGGCCCAGTAACCAGCAGGTAGCCTAGTGGTTAGAGTGTTGGGCCAGTAACCAGCAGGTAGCCTAGTGGTTAGGTGTTGGGCCAGTAACCAGCAGGTAGCCTAGTGGGTAGAGCGTTGGGCCAGTAACCAGCAGGTAGCCTAGTGGTTAGAGCGTTGGGCCAGTAACCAGCAGGTAGCCTAGTGGTTAGGCGTTGAGCCAGTAACCAGCAGGTAGCCTAGTGGTTAGAGCATTGGGCCAGTAACCAGCAGGTAGCCTAGTGGTTAGAGTGTTGGGCCAGTAACCAGCAGGTATCCTAGTGGTTAGAGCGTTGGGCCAGCAAAACCAGCAGGCAGCCTAGTGGTTAGAGCATTGGGCCAGCAACCAGCAGCAGGTAGCCTAGTGGTTAGAGGGGAGGCAGGTAGCCCCTAGTGGTTAGAGGGGAGGTGGCAGCCTAGTGGTTAGAGGACGGAAGGTAGCCTAGTGGTTAGAGGGAGGAAGGTAGCCTAGTGGTTAGAGGGAGGCAGGTTTAGAGGAGTGGTTAGAACCAGGGGAGGCAGGTAGCCCAGTGGTTAGAGGGGACGGAAGGTAGCCTAGTGGTTAGAGGAGGAAGGTAGCCTAGTGGTTAGAGGGGAGGAAGGTAGCCTGGTGGTTAGAGGACGGAAGGTAGCCCTAGTGGTTGGAGGCAGGTAGCCTAGTGGTTAGAGCGTTGGGCCAGTAACCAGCAGGTAGCCTAGTGGTTAGAGCGTTGGGCCAGTAACCAGCAGGTAGCCTAGTGGTTAGAGCGTTGGGCCCAGTAACCAGCAGGTAGCCTATTGGTTAGAGCGTTGGGCCAGTAACCAGCAGGTAGCCTAGTGGTTGGAGCGTTGGACTAGCAACCAGCAGGTAGCCCAGTGGTTAGGCGTTGGGTCAGTAACCAGCAGGTAGCCTAGTGGTTAGAGTGTTGGGCCAGTAACCAGCAGGTAGCCTAGTGGTTAGAGTGTTAGGCCAGTAACCAGCAGGTAGCCTAGTGGTTAGAGCGTTGAGCCAGCAGCAGGTAGCCTAGTGGTTAGAGTTGGGAGGCAGGTAGCCTAGTGGTTAGAGTGTTAGCTGTAACCAGCAGGTAGCCTAGTGGTTAGAGTGTTGGGCCAGTAACCAGCAGGTAGCCTAGTGGTTAGAGTGTTGGGCCAGCAACCAGCAGGTAGCCTAGTGGTTAGAGTGTTGGGCCAGTAACCAGCAGGTAGCCTAGTGGTTAGAGTGTTGGGAGTAACCAGCAGGTAGCCCAGTGGTTAGAGCGTTGGTCCAGTAACCAGCAGGTAGCCAGTGGTTAGAGTGTTGGGCTAGTAACCAGCAGGTAGCTAGTGGCTAGATCTTTGGGCCGTTAACTGAAAGGTTGCTGGATTGAATCCCTGAGCTGACAAGGTAAAAAAAAAGAAGTTATTCTCCCCCTGAGCAAGGCAGTTAACCCACTGCTGTAGCTAGATAAGATACAAGGAGACCACAAACTCTTGTTTCCAACATGAAATGTCTATTCCTGATTGGCTGGCCTACAACTCACAAGGAAAGCCAATCATTGCTGACAGAGGTTAGTTCTGAAGAGCTTGTTTTGAGGGAGACGTTCACGTTCTCCAAGACATATGAAGTCAGTAGCTTAGCCAGAGCACGTCGGTGCCACAGGCTCTCAAACAACATTAAACATGAGATTATTACATGCTGTGTAATGGTAAAAGGTTAAACATCCAGACATCCCTCCTCTTCCACTTCCTGTCCCCTCCTGTCTGCTCATGTCTCCTCAGAGGTGGAGGGATGAGATGGAGGGATGAGATGAAGAGATGAGACGGAGGGAGGAGACGGAGGGATGAGATGAAGAGAGGGAAGTAGAGGAAGAGAGGTAGTAGAGGTCGGAGACTCAGAGCTCAGGGGTAAGTTATGTTATCTCTAGTCCAGGACAGTGTCCCTCAGCTGCGCCTACAGGGCAGCGCACCAGGCTCCTCCGGTTCTCTCTGCTCTCCCCCCGGACAGATAAGAGAAAGGTCAGGGCGGCTCAAGACTCCAGTCACCGCCAGGCCAGAGGCAGATACAGCTAAGATGGCTGCCAGACACACTACAGTACAGGGAAAGCTAACTGACTGCATCGACATGTGCAGCAGCACGTGCCCCGATAGCTTACGAACACTGTCCTCTGTTTTCAGAGGGCCTTTTAAAGCCGCAGCACGGTCATTCCGGCGTCTCGTTGGCGTGCGGTGTTTACGGTGATAGGACCTCTGCAGAAGTCGGGGTAATCACACTTCTGGCACTTCCTGGAGCAGCGCAGAGCTGTTGTCGAGGAAGTTGTCTAGTTGTCAAGTCCCTTCTGACCAATCTCATCATCTGTCCTCCCTACTGACCAACCTCATCATCTGTCCTCCCTACTGACCAACCTCACCATCTGTCCTCCCCTACTGAACAACCTCACCGTCTGTCCTCCCTACTGACCAACCTCACCATCTGTCCTCCTTACTGACCAACCTCACCATCTGTCCTCTACTGACCAACCTCACCATCTGTCCTCCTTACTGACCAACCTCACCATCTGTCCTCCTGACCCCTCACCATCTGACCAACCCTCACCATCTGTCCTCCCTACTGAACAACCTCACCGCCTGTCCTCCCTAACCCAACCTCACCATCTGTCCTCCTTACTGACCAACCTCACCATCTGTCCTCCTACTGACCAACCTCACCATCTGACCAACCTCACCATCTGTCCTCCTTACTGACCAACCTCACCATCTGTCCTCATCTGACCAACCTCACCATCTGTCCTCCTTACTGACCAACCTCACCATCTGTCCTCACTACTGACCAACCTCACCATCTGTCCTCCTTATCACCATCTGTCCTCCCTACTGACCAATCTCACCGTCTGTCCTGCCTACTGACCAATCTCACCATCTGTCCTCCTTACTGACCAATCTCACCATCTGTCCTCCCTACTGACCAATCTCACCGTCTGTCCTGCCTACTGACCAATCTCACCATCTGTCCTCCTTACTGACCAATCTCACCATCTGTCCTCCCTACTGACCAATCTCACCATCTGTCCTCCCTACTGACCAATCTCACCATCTGTCCTCCTTACTGACCAATCTCACCATCTGTCCTCCATATCACCATCTGTCCTCCATACTGACCAATCTCACCATCTGTCCTCCCTACTGACCAATCTCACCATCTGTCCTCCATATCACCATCTGTCCTCCATACTGACCAATCTCACCGTCTGTCCTCCCTACTGACCAATCTCACCGTCTGTCCTCCCTACTGACCAATCTCATCGTCTGTCCTCCCTACTGACCAATCTCACCATCTGTCCTCCCTACTGACCAATCCCACACCTGTCCTCCTTCTCACCATCTGTCCTCCCTACTGACCAATCTCCCCATCTGTCCTCCCTACTGACCAATCTCCCCATCTGTCCTCCATACTGACCAACCTCACCGTCTGTCCTCCATACTGACCAATCTCACCATCTGTCCTCCTTACTGACCAACCTCACCATCTGTCCTCCTTACTGACCAACCTCACCATCTGTCCTCCCTACTGACCAACCTCACCATCTGTCCTCCTTACTGACCAACCTCACCATCTGTCCTCACTCCTTCTGTCCTCCTTATCACCATCTGTCCTCCCTACTGACCAATCTCACCATCTGTCCTCCTTACTGACCAATCTCACCATCTGTCCTCCCTACTGACCAATCTCACCATCTGTCCTCCCTACTGACCAATCTCACCATCTGTCCTCCTTACTGACCAATCTCACCATCTGTCCTCCCTACTGACCAATCTCACCATCTGTCCTCCCTACTGACCAATCCTACCATCTGTCCTCCTTACTGACCAATCTCACCATCTGTCCTCCTTACTGACCAATCTCACCATCTGTCCTCTCTACTGACCAATCTCACCATCTGTCCTCCCTACTGACCAATCCCACACCTGTCCTCCTTATCACCATATGTCCTCCCTACTGACCAATCTCACCATCTGTCCTCCCTACTGACCAACCTCACCGTCTGTCCTCCCTACTGACCAACCTCATCACCTGTCCTCCATACTGACCAATCTCACCATCTGTCCTCCCTACTGACAAATCTCACAATCTGTCCTCCATATCACCATCTGTCCTCCATACTGACCAATCTCACCGTCTGTCCTCCTTACTGACCAACCTCATCACCTGTCCTCCCTATTGACCAATCTCATCACCTGTCCTCCTTATCCTCATCTGTCCTCCCTGCTGACCAACCTCACCATCTGTCCTCCCTACTGACCAATCCCACCATCTGCCCTCCCTACTGACCAATCTCACCCTCTGTCCTCCCTACTGACCAACCTCACCATCTGTCCTCCCTACTGACCAATCTCATCATCTGTCCTCCTTACTGACCAACCTCACCATCTGTCCTCCCTACTGACCAACCTCCCTACTGACCAATCTCACCATCTGTCCTCCCTATGACCAATCTCACCATCTGTCCTCCTGACCAATCTCACCATCTGTCCTCATACTGACCAATCTCACCATCTGTCCTCCCTACTGACCAATCTCACCATCTGTCCTCCTATCTGTCCTCCAATGACCAATCCATCTGTCCTCCTACTGACCAATCTCACCATCTGTCCTCCCTACTGACCAATCTCACCATCTGTCCTCCCTACTGACCAATCTCACCATCTGTCCTCCTATTGACCAATCCCATCTGTCCTCCATCTCACCATCTGTCCTCCTACTGACCAATCTCACCATCTGTCCTCCCTACTGACCAATCTCCCCATCTGTCCTCATACTGACCAACCTCACCGTCTGTCCTCCATACTGACCAATCTCACCATCTGTCCTCCTTACTGACCAATCTCACCATCTGTCCTCCCTACTGACCAATCTCACCATCTGTCCTCCCTACTGACCAATCCTACCATCTGTCCTCCTTACTGACCAATCTCACCATCTGTCCTCCTTACTGACCAATCTCACCATCTGTCCTCTCTACTGACCAATCTCACCATCTGTCCTCCCTACTGACCAATCCCACACCTGTCCTCCTTATCACCATATGTCCTCCCTACTGACCAATCTCACCATCTGTCCTCCTACTGACTAACCTCACCGTCTGTCCTCCCTACTGACCAACCTCATCACCTGTCCTCCATACTGACCAATCTCACCATCTGTCCTCCCTACTGACAAATCTCACAATCTGTCCTCCATATCACCATCTGTCCTCCATACTGACCAATCTCACCGTCTGTCCTCCTTACTGACCAACCTCATCACCTGTCCTCCCTATTGACCAATCTCATCACCTGTCCTCCTTATCCTCATCTGTCCTCCCTGCTGACCAACCTCACCATCTGTCCTCCCTACTGACCAATCCCACCATCTGCCCTCCCTACTGACCAATCTCACCCTCTGTCCTCCCTACTGACCAACCTCACCATCTGTCCTCCCTACTGACCAATCTCATCATCTGTCCTCCTTACTGACCAACCTCACCATCTGTCCTCCCTACTGACCAACCTCACCATCTGTCCTCCTTACTGACCAATCTCACCATCTGTCCTCCCTACTGACCAATCTCACCGTCTGTCCTCCCTACTGACCAATCTCACCATCTGTCCTCCTTACTGACCAATCTCACCATCTGTCCTCCCTACTGACCAATCTCACCATCTGTCCTCCCTACTGACCAATCTCACCATCTGTCCTCCTTACTGACCAATCTCACCATCTGTCCTCCATATCACCATCTGTCCTCCATACTGACCAATCTCACCATCTGTCCTCCCTACTGACCAATCTCACCATCTGTCCTCCATATCACCATCTGTCCTCCATACTGACCAACCTCACCGTCTGTCCTCCTTATCACCATCTGTCCTCCCTGACCAATCTCACCGTCTGTCCTCCTACTGACCAATCTCACCGTCTGTCCTCCTACTGACCAATCTCACCGTCTGTCCTCCCTACTGACCAATCTCACCATCTGTCCTCCCTACTGACCAATCCCACACCTGTCCTCCTTCTCACCATCTGTCCTCCCTACTGACCAATCTCCCCATCTGTCCTCCCTACTGACCAATCTCCCCATCTGTCCTCCATACTGACCAACCTCACCGTCTGTCCTCCATACTGACCAATCTCACCATCTGTCCTCCTTACTGACCAATCTCACCATCTGTCCTCCCAACTGACCAATCTCACCATCTGTCCTCCCTACTGACCAATCTCACCATCTGTCCTCCCTACTGACCAATCTCACCATCTGTCCTCCTTACTGACCAATCTCACCATCTGTCCTCTCTACTGACCAATCTCACCATCTGTCCTCCTACTGACCAATCCACACCTGTCCTCCTTATCACCATATGTCCTCCTACTGACCAATCTCACCATCTGTCCTCCTACTGACCAACCTCACCCGTCTGTCCTCCCTACTGACCAACCTCATCACCTGTCCTCCATACTGACCAATCTCACCATCTGTCCTCCCTACTGACAAATCCATCTGTCCTCCATATCACCATCTGTCCTCCATACTGACCAATCTCACCGTCTGTCCTCCTTACTGACCAACCTCATCACCTGTCCTCCCTATTGACCAATCTCATCACCTGTCCTCCTTATCCTCATCTGTCCTCCCTGCTGACCAACCTCACCATCTGTCCTCCCTACTGACCAATCCCACCATCTGCCCTCCCTACTGACCAATCTCACCCTCTGTCCTCCCTACTGACCAACCTCACCATCTGTCCTCCCTACTGACCAATCTCATCGTCTGTCCTCCTTACTGACCAACCTCACCATCTGTCCTCCCTACTGACCAACCTCACCATCTGTCCTCCCTACTGACCAATCTCACCATCTGTCCTCCCTACTGACCAATCCCACCATCTGTCCTCCTTATCACCATCTGTCCTCCCTACTGACCAATCTCACCATCTGTCCTCCCTACTGACCAATCTCACCATCTGTCCTCCTTACTGACCAATCTCACCATCTGTCCTCCCTACTGACCAATCCATCTGTCCTACTGACCAATCTCACCATCTGTCCTCATACTGACCAATCTCAAATCTGTCCTCCGTCTCACCATCTGTCCTCCATACTGACCAATATCACCATCTGTCCTCCCTACTGACCAATCTCACCATCTGTCCTCCATATCACCATCTGTCCTCCATACTGACCAACCTCACCGTCTGTCCTCCTTATCACCATCTGTCCTCCCTACTGACCAATCTCACCGTCTGTCCTCCCTACTGACGAATCTCACCGTCTGTCCTCCCTACTGACCAATCTCATCATCTGTCCTCCCTACTGACCAATCTCACCGTCTGTCCAGCCTACAGACCAATCCCACACCTGTCCTCCTTCTCACCATCTGTCCTCCCTACTGACCAATCTCCCCATCTGTCCTCCATACTGACCAACCTCACCGTCTGTCCTCCATACTGACCAACCTCACCATCTGTCCTCCCTACTGACCAATCTCACCATCTGTCCTCCTTACTGACCAATCTCACCATCTGTCCTCCTTACTGACCAATCCTACCATCTGTCCTCCCTACTGACCAATCTCACCATCTGTCCTCCTTACTGACCAATCTCACCATCTCTCCTCCTTATCACCATCTGTCCTCCCTACTGACCAATCTCACCATCTCTCCTCCCTACTGACCAATCTCACCATCTGTCCTCCTTACTGACCAACCTCACTGTCTGTCCTCCCTACTGACCAATCTCACCATCTGTCCTCCTTACTGACCAATCTCACCATCTGTCCTCCCTACTGACCAATCTCACCATCTGTCCTCCCTTACTGACCAATCTCACCATCTGTCCTCCCTACTGACCAATCTCACCATCTGTCCTCTCTACTGACCAATCTCACCATCTGTCCTCCCTACTGACCAATCCCACACCTGTCCTCCTTATCACCATATGTCCTCCCTACTGACCAATCTCACCATCTGTGCTCCCTACTGACCAATCTCACCATCTGTCCTCCTTATCACCATCTGTCCTCCCTACTGACCAATCCCACCATCTGTCCTCCTTATCACCATCTGTCCTCCCTACTGACCAATCTCACCATCTGTCCTCCTTACTGACCAATCCCACACCTGTCCTCCTTATCACCATATGTCCTCCCTACTGACCAATCTCACCATCTGTCCTCCCTACTGACCAACCTCACCGTCTGTCCTCCCTACTGACCAACCTCATCACCTGTCCTCCATACTGACAAATCTCACCATCTGTCCTCCCTACTGACAAATCTCACCATCTGTCCTCCATATCACTGTCTGTCCTCCATACTGACCAATCTCTCCGTCTGTCCTCCTTACTGACCAACCTCATCACCTGTCCTCCTTATCCTCATCTCTCCTCCCTACTGACCAATCTCACCGTCTGTCCTCCCTACTGACGAATCTCACCGTCTGTCCTCCCTACTGACCAATCTCATCATCTGTCCTCCCTACTGACCAATCTCACCGTCTGTCCTCCTGAGATGATCCACACCTGTCCTCCTTCTCACCATCTGTCCTCCCTACTGACCAATCTCCCCATCTGTCCTCCCTACTGACCAATCTCCCCATCTGTCCTCCATACTGACCAACCTCACCGTCTGTCCTCCATACTGACCAACCTCACCATCTGTCCTCCCTACTGACCAATCTCACCATCTGTCCTCCTTACTGACCAATCTCACCATCTGTCCTCCTTACTGACCAATCCTACCATCTGTCCTCCCTACTGACCAATCTCACCATCTGTCCTCCTTACTGACCAATCTCACCATCTGTCCTCCCTACTGACCAATCTCCCCATCTGTCCTCCATACTGACCAATCTCACCATCTCTCCTCCTTATCACCATCTGTCCTCCCTACTGACCAATCTCACCATCTCTCCTCCCTACTGACCAATCTCACCATCTGTCCTCCTTACTGACCAACCTCACTGTCTGTCCTCCCTACTGACCAATCTCACCATCTGTCCTCCTTACTGACCAATCTCACCATCTGTCCTCCCTACTGACCAATCTCACCATCTGTCCTCCCTTTACTGATCTCTACCATCTGTCCTCCCTACTGACCAATCTCACCATCTGTCCTCCTCTGACCATGATCTCACCATCTGTCCTCCCTACTGACCAATCCCACACCTGTCCTCCTTATCACCATATGTCCTCCCTACTGACCAATCTCACCATCTGTGCTCCCTACTGACCAATCTCACCATCTGTCCTCCTTATCACCATCTGTCCTCCCTACTGACCAATCTCACCATCTGTCCTCCTTACTGACCAATCCCACACCTGTCCTCCTCCTTATCACCATATGTCCTCCCCTGACCATGATCTCACCATCTGTCCTCCCTACTGACCAACCTCTCACCGTCTGTCCTCCTACTGACCAACCTCATCACTGTCCTCCATACTGACAAATCTCACCATCTGTCCTCCCTACTGACAAATCTCACCATCTGTCCTCCATATCACTGTCTGTCCTCCATATACTGACCATCTCTCCGTCTGTCCTCCTTGCTGACCAACCTCATCACCTGTCCCCTCCTTATCTCATCTGTCCTCCTACTGACCAACTTCACCGCATCTGTCCTCCCTATTGACGAATCTCACTTGTCTGTCCTCCCTACTGGCCAATCATCATCTGTCCTCCCTACTGACCAATCTCACTCGTCTGTCCTCCCTACAGACCAATCCCACACCTGTCCTCCTTCTCACCATCTGTCCTCCTACTGACCAATCTCTCCCATCTGTCCTCCCTTTACTGACCAATCTCCCCATCTGTCCTCCATACTGACCAACTCACCGTCTCTGTCCTCCATACTGACCAACCTCTCACCATCTGTCCTCCCTACTGACCCAATCTCACCATCTGTCCTCCTCTTACTGACCAATCTCACCATCTGTCCCTCCCACGTGACCAATCCTACCATCTGTCCTCCCTACTGACCAATCTCACCATCTGTCCTCTTACTGACCAATCTCACCCATCTGTCCTCCCTACTGACCAATCTCCCCATCTGTCCTCCATATGACCAATCTCACCATCTCTCCTCCTTATCACCATCTGTCCTCCCTACTGACCACATCTCACCATCTCTCCTCCCTACTGATGATCTCATCATCTGTCCTCATACTGACTGACCTCACTGTCTGTCCTCCCTACTGACCAATCTCACCATCTGTCCTCCTTACTGATGATCTCACCATCTGTCCTCCTACTGATGATCTCCTACCGTCTGTCCTCCTTTACTGATGATCTCACCATCTGTCCTCCTGCTGATGATCTCACCATCTGTCCTCCATACTGACTAGCCTCACCATCTGTCCTCCTACTGACCAATCTCACCATCTGTCCTCCATACTGATGATCTCACCATCTGTCCTCTTACTGATGATCCACCATCTGTCCTCCCTGCTGACCAATCTCACCATCTGTCCTCCTTACTGATGATCTCACCATCTGTCCTCCTACTGATGATCTCCCCATCTGTCCTCCATACTGATGACTCTCACCATCTCCTCCTTATCACCATCTGTCCTCCACCATTGACCAATCACCATCTCTCCTCCTGGACTCAGTCTCACCATCTGTCCTCACTGACCAACCTCACTTTGTCTGTCCTCCTACTGACCAATCTCACCATCTGTCCTCATACTGACCAATCTCACCATCTGTCCTCCCTGCTGATGATCTCACCATCTGTCCTCCCTTTACTGACCAATCTCACCATCTGTCCTCCCTGCTGACCAATCTCACCATCTGTCCTCTCTACTGACCAATCTCACCATCTGTCCTCCCTGCTGGGACCAATCCACCTGTCCTCCTTATCATGTCTCACTACTCACCATCTGTGCTCCCTGCTGACCAATCTCACCATCTGTATCACCATCTGTCCTGACCAATCTCACCATCTGTCCTCCATACTGATGATCCACACCTGTCCTCCTTATCACCATATGTCCTCCTATGACCAGTCTCACCATCTGTCCCCTGCTGACCAACCTCACACCGTCTGTCCTCCCTGCTCACCAGCCTCATCACCTGTCCTCCATACTGACAAATCTCACCATCTGTCCTCCCTACTGACAAAATCTCACCATCTGTCCTCCATATCACTATCTGTCCTCCATACTGACCAATCTCACCGTCTGTCCTCTTACTGACCAGCCTCATCACCTGTCCTCCCTATTGACCAATCTCATCACCCCTGTCCTCCCAATCTCATCTGTCCTCCCTGCTGACCAACCTCACCATCTGTCCTCTGCATTGATGATCCACCATCTGTCCTCCCTGCTGATTCAATCTCACCATCTGTCCTCTGACTGATTAAGCTCACCATCTGTCCTCCTGCTGACCAATCTCACCATCTGTCCTCCTTATGACCAACTCACCATCTGTCCTCCCTACTGACCAATCTCGTCGTCTGTCCTCGTTGCTGATCCAACCCACCATCTGTCCTCCTACTGACCAATCTCACCATCTGTCATCATGCTGATGATCTCACCGGGTCTGTCCTCATATCACCATCTGTCCTCCTCTTCCGACCAATCCACCATCTGTCCTCCTATCACCATCTGTCCTCCCTACTGATGATCTCACCATCTGTCCTCCCTTATCACCATCTGTCCTCCTACTGACCAGTCCACCATCTGTCCTCCCATCACCATCTGTCCTCCTACTGACCAATCCCACCATCTGTCCTCCCACTGACCAGTCCACCATCTGTCCTCCCTGCTGACCACCTCACCATCTGTCCATCCTTGCTGATTGATCTCGTCGTCTTGTCCTCTTATCACCATCTGTCCTCTACTGACCAATCCACCATCTGTCCTCCTTATCACCATCTGTCCTCCATTGATTGATATCCACCATCTGTCACCTATCACCATCTGTCCTCCTACTGACCCAATCTCACCATCTGTCCTCCCTGCTTGCCAACCTCTCACCATCTGTCCTCCTACTGACCAATCTCACCATCTGTCCTCCTTACTGACCAATCCCACCATCTGTCCTCCCTACTGACCAACCTCACCATCTGTCCTCCCTACTGACCAATCTCATCATCTGTCCTCATACTGACCAACCTCACCATCTGTCCTCCTTACTGATGATCTCAAGTCTGTCCTCCTTATCACCATCTGTCCTCCTGCTGACCAGTCCAACCATCTGTCCATCATTATCACCATCTGTCCTCCCTACTGACCAATCTCACCCATCTGTCCTCTTTATCACCATCTGTCCTCCTACTGACCAATCCCACCATCTGTCCTCCTACTGATGATCTCATAATCTGTCCTCCTACTGATGATCCCACACCTGTCATCATGCTGCCATATGTCCTCATCTGCTGATGATCTCGCCGTCTGTCCTCCTGCTGATGATCCTCATGGATCTGTTTCCCTGCTGATTGACCTCGTCACCCTGCAATCATCACTGATGTCTCACCCGTCTGTCCTCCTACTGATGATCTCACCAGCTGTCCTCCATATCACCATCTGTCCTGCTGATGACCTCCGTCAGATCTGTCCTCCTGCTGATGACCTCTGTCTGTCCTCCTACTGATGACCTCTTAAATCTGTCCTCCCTGCTGATGATCCACCGTCTGTCATCCCTGCTGATGATCTCACCGTCTGTCATCATAACGAGACAGCCTCACCATCTGTCTCCCTCCTATTGATCCTCGTCGTCTGTGTCATGCTGATCAGCCTCATCCATCTGTCCTCCACTGATGACCTCTGCATCTGTCCTCCTGCTGATGATCTCACCCAATCTGTCCATCTTGCTGATGAGCCTCATAATCTGTCCTCCCTACTGATGATCCACCATCTGTCCCATCCTTATCTCCATCTGTCCTCCTACTGATGATCAACTGTCCCATCTGTGATGATCTCTGAAATCTCACCATCTGTCCTCCTTATCACCATCTGTCACTCCTGCGATGATCTCACGATCTGTCTCATACTGACCAATCCACACCTGTCCTCATATCACCATATGTCCTCCTACTGACCAATCTCACCATCTGTCCTCCTACTGACCAACCTCACGTCATCTGTCCTCCTACTCACCAGCCTCATCACCTGTCCTCCATACTGACCAATCTCTGCCATCTGTCTCCCTACTGACAAATCTCACCCAGCTGTCCTCCATATCACCATCTGTCCTCCTGATTGACCACAGCCTCGCCGATCTGTCCTCCTGCTGACCAGCCTCATCACCTGCCTCCTTCAAACCAGCCTCACCATCTGTCCTCCCTACTGACCATGATCCACCATCTGTCCTCCCGATGATCTCATAAATCTGTCCTCCTGTGGATGACCTCACCGTCTGTCATCCTGTTGATCCGATCCACCATCTGTCTATCCTGCTGACCAATCTCACCATCTGTCATCCTGCTGACCAGCCTCTGATCTGTCATCTACTGATGATCTCTCACCGTCTGTCCCTGCTGATGAGCCTCACCATCTGTCATCTGCTGACCAGTCCACCATCTGTCATCTTATCATAAATCACCATCATGCTGATGATCTCACCATCTGTGTCTCCTACTGATGATCCATCTGTCCTCCTTATCACCATCTGTCCTCCTGCTGATGATCTCTTAAATCTGTCATCTCACTGATGATCCACACCTGTCCTCCTTATCACCATATGTCCTCCTACTGACCAGTCTCACCATCTGTCCTCCTGACCAGCCTCATAGTCTGTCTCTCCTGCTGATAGCCTCATCACCTGTCATCCATGCTGGTAGATCTCACCATCTGTCCTCCTGCTGATAGAATCTCGCCATCTGATATCCATATCACTATCTGTCCTCCATGTTTGATGATCTGCCGTCTGTCCTCCTTGACTGACCAGCCTCATCACCCTGTCCTCCTGATGATGATCTCATCACCTGTCCATCATTATCCTCATCTGTCATCCTCTTTGATGACCTCACCATCTGTCCTCCCTGCTGATGATCCACCGTCTGTCACTCCTGCTGATGATCTCACCATCTGTCCCCCAGCTGATAAAGCTCACCATCTGTCCTCCTACTGAATTGATCTCACCATCTGTCCTCATACTGATGACCTCTTAAATCTGTCCTCCTCTTGGTAGTCTCGTCATCTGTCCTCATTGCTGATGACCTCACCCATCTGTCCTCCTGCTGACCAAAATCTCACCATCTGTCATCATGCCTGATGATCTCATAGATCCATGATATCGCCCCATCTTAAATCACTGTCATCGCTCGACCAGTCCACCATCTGTCATCCTTATCTTAAATCTGTCCTCCTGCTGATGATCACCATCTGGTCATCATATCATAATCTGTCCTCTACTGACCCGGTCCACCATCTGTCATGTCCTTATCACCATCTGTCTCCCTACTGATGATCCACCGTCTGTCCTCCTGCTGATTGATCCACCATCTGTCCTCCTGATTCCAGCCTCACCATCTGTCCTCATACTGACCAATCTCACCGTCTGTCCATCCTTATCACCATCTGTCCTCACCGATTGATCCACCATCTGGTCATCGTATCGCCATCTGTCCTCCTGCTGACCAATGTCACCCAATCTGATCACTTGTATCAAATCTGTCCTCCCTGCTGATGATCTCATAAATCTGTCCTCCCTGCTTGCCAGCCTCATAAATCTCTGTTATCCCTGCTGGTAGATCTCTGCATCTGTCATCATGCTGATGATCCACCGTCACAATCATCTACTGACCAGCCTCATAAATCTGTCCTCCTGCTGATGATCTCGTCATCTGTCATCGCGATGACCAGCCTCGCCGTCTGTCTATCATGCTGATGATCTCACAGGTCTGTGTCATCGTATCACCATCTGTCCTCCCTGCTGACCAGATCCACCATCTGTCCTCCTTATCACCATCTGTCCTCCTACTGATGATCTCACATCTGTCATCATATCACCATCTGTCTCCTACTTTGATGATCCACCATCTGTCCTCCTACTGACCAGTCTCTGCCATCCTCTGTCTATCCTGCTGATGATCCACACCTGTCATCGGCTTTCTGCCATATGTCCTCCTACTGATGATCTGCATCTGTCTCCTGCTGACCCAGCCTCATCAGATCTGTCCTCCTGCTGACCAATATCGTCACCTGTCCACACTCCCGCCTTGACCAGCCTCACCGTCTGTCCTCCTGCTGACCAGCCTCGTCACCTGTCACTCCTGCTATTAATATCACTTAATCTGTCCTCCCTGCTGACCAGTCCACCCAATCTGTCCTCCTGCTGACCGATCTCACCATCTGTCATCACTGCAGACAACCTCACCATCTGTCCTCCTACTGGCCAGTCCATCATCTCTATCCTCCTTATGACCAGCCTCACCTGATCATCCTCCTGCTGACCAGCCTCTGATCTGTCCTCCTGCACGGTGATCCACCCGTCTGTCCATCATCACTGACTAGCCTCTCGCCATCTGTCCTCCTCACTGACTAGTCCACCGTCAGTCATCCTTATCACCATCTGTCCTCCTACTGATCGATCTCTACAAATCGTCATCCATGCTAGATGATCCACACCTGTCCTCCTTGATCACCATGATGTCATCCTGCGATGACCTATCTCAAATCTGTCCTCCTGCTGACCAACCTCACAGATCTGTCCTCCTGCTGACCAACCTCATCTCACCTGTCCTGCACTGCTGATCGATCTCACCATCTGTCACTCCCTACTGCCAGTCTCACCATCTACGTTCATCACATGTCGCTATATGTCCTCCATACTGATGATCTCCATACATCTGGTGTCCCCCTGCTGACCAGTCCGCCATCTGTCCTCCCTGCGGATGATCTCCGCCATCTGTCATCATCACCCGATGATAGCCTCATAATCTGTCATCCCTGCTGACAACCTCACCGTCACCGTCATCTACTAGCCAGTCCCTCATATGCTCATACCTGCTGATGATCTATAAATCTGTCCTCCGTATCACAATCTGCAATCCTCCATGCTCCACGACCTCACCGTCTCGCTCACTCCCTGCTGACGACCTCTCCGATCTGTCCTCCCTGTGTAGCCAGTCTCGCCCATCTGTCCTCCTTGACTGATGATCCACCATCTATCCTCCTACTGACCCAATCTCATCATCTGTCCTCCCTACTATTAATCCCACACCTGTCCTCCTTTGCCATATGTCCTCCCTACTGATCATCCAAATCATGTCTATCCTACGGACTAAGCCTCGATCATATATCCACTCCTGCTGATCCAACCTCATCCTGTCTGGCTCCATCACATGACCGATCACTAAATCTGTCCTCCTGCTGATAGATCTCACCATCTGTCTCTCCGATAGTCACCAATCTGTCATCATGCTGACCAGTCTCACCAGAATCTGTCCTCCTTGCCCATTAGCCTCATCACCTGTCCTCCTGTTGATGATCATCACTAACCCTCCTTATCCTCGTCTGTCACTCCCTGCTGACCAATCTAGCGTCTCGCCATCATCCTGCCTGCTGACTATGATCTCACCACATCTGGCCCACTCCATATCATCACCATCTGTCCTCCTACTGACCAGCCTCACCATCTGTCCTCCTACTGACCAACCTCATCCATCTGTCCTCCTGCTGACCAGATCTCACCGTCTGTCCTCCTGCACGATTGATCCACACCATCTGTCCTCCTTCTCGCCCATCTGTCCTCCCTGCTGACCAGTCTCACCATCTGTCCTCCTGCTGATGAGCCTCACCCATCTGTCCTGCCTACTGACCAATCTCACCCATCTGTCTGCTCCCTACTGACCGAGTCTCACCATCTGTCCTCCATATCACCATCTGTCCTCCATGCTGATCGACCTCACCGTCTGTCCTCCCCTGCTGACCAACCTCACCATCTGTCACTCCCTGCTGACTGATCTACATATCTGTCCATCCTGCTGATCAGATCTCACAATCTATCCATCACTGATTGATCTCTGCCCATCTGTCACTCCTGCTGATCAGCCTCATCACCTGTCCCCACTGCTGATGACTCTCGCATCTGGTCATCCTGCTGATCCAATCCTGCCATATATCCCTGCTCATCATTGACCATCACACCATCTGTCATCCCTGCTGATGATCTCACCATCTGTCCTCCTCTGAATAGCCTCACCATCTGTCCATGCCTGCTGACGAGTCTCACACATCTGGTCATCCCTGCTTTGATGAACCTCATCCGTCTGTCCTCCATGCTTGACCAGTCTCATCTGTCATCATGCTACTGAGCCTCACCATCTGTCCTCCTGCTGATGAGCCTCATCATCTGTCATCACTGATGATCTCTCGCCGTCTGTCCGCTCCTGCTGACCATCTGTCCTCCTCGTGATCAGCCATCCTGTCGTTGATCTCACCATCTGTCCTCCTACGCCAGTAGTTATCACCATCCGTCCTCATCTGCCCATCTGTCCTCCGCTGATTGATCCACCATCTGTCCTCCCTGCTGACGAGCCTCACCATCTGTCATCATGCACAGATGACCTCACCCATCTGTCCTCCCTGCTGACCAGCCTCTGATCTGTCATCTATTTGTCCAACCTCACCCATCTGTCCTCCACTGTAGTCACCATCATAATATCTTATGACCAGTCTCATTCTTGCCTCCTTATCACCATCTGTCCTCCTACTGACCAGTCCCACCATCTGTCTGTTGTCACATCTGTCACTCCCCCTACTGATAATCCATCTATCCTCATATCACCATCTGTCACTCTACTGATGATCCACCATCTGTCCGCCACCACCCAGTGATCTCACCATCTGTCATATTACTGACCAGCACTCATCATCTGTCCTTCCTACTGACCAATCCTGCCATCTGTCTCCCTACTAATGATCCACCATATGTCCTCCTACTGACCAATCTCACCGTCTGTCCTCCCTACTGACCAGCCTCACACACAATCCTGTCCTCCCTACTGACCAACCCTCACCATCTGTCCTTCCCTGCTGACCAATCTCACCAGCTGTCCTCCTACTGATAGACCTCATCATCTGTCACATCCCTACTTTGGCTTCCAGCCTCACCGGCTGAATCCTACCGGGCCTGACGAGTCTCACCATCTGTCTCGCCTTACCCGAGCCAGACTCACCCATCTGTCACTCCATAATCACCATCTGTCACTGCATGCTCACCAGCCTCCACCATCTGTCCTCTCTGCTGATAGCATCACCGTCTGTCACCATGCCTCACTGGCTAGTCCTGACCATGCCGTCCGTCACCCTTTTGATGAATCTCATCACCTATGTCCCATCCTTATCCCCATCTGTCCTCACCTGCTGACGAGCCTCATACATCTGTCCTCCCTACTTGTGATGATCCCACCATCTGTCCTCCTACTGATGATCTCACCCATCTGTCATCTACTTTAATCCAGCCTCACCATCACAACTATCTCCCTACTGACCAATCATCATCTGCTGTCCTCCTTACTGACCAACCCTCACCATCTGTTCTCCCTACTGACCAGTCTCACCATCTGTCCTCCTTTTTATTGATCTCACCATCTGTCCTCCTCTGCTGACCAAGTGCCATCTGTTCTCCCTACTGACCAATCTCACCATCGGCTCCTCACTTACTGTCCAATCACCATCTGTCTACTCATGCTGATAGTCTCTCTGCATCTGTCCTCCTACTGACTGATCCACCATCTGTCCATCCTTGTCACCATCTCATCTCCCCTACGTGATCACCATCTGTCATCACTTGTATCACCCATCTGTCCTCTACTGACTGATCACCCATCTGTCCTCCCTTATCTTCATCTGTCCTCCCCTACTGACCAATTCTCCCACCATCACAACTCATCTCTTCTGACCAGTCCATAATCTGTCCTCCCTGCTGACCATTCTGCACTTCTGTCCTCCTTGCTGACCAACCTCATCATCCTGTGTCCTCCTAATGACCAGCCTCACCATCACTCTCACCCCTCATACTAACCAATCTCACCATCTGTCACATCCCCTAATGACCAACC
>NW_027040456.1:0-23250 GCF_034236695.1 Oncorhynchus nerka
GCAGTCAGAGTTCAGAGTTCAGCCAGAGGTCAGATGTAGCTTCACATTCCAGGTTACCTATCTATCTTCATTCCAGGTTACCTATCTATCTTCATATAGCCTGGTGGTCTCAGGAGGTTACCTATCTATCTTCATATCCCAGATGTGTTAGTGCTTTTGCCAGCTCCATTGCTGTCATTGTCAAGACATGTTTGGCATGATAGCACAAACTGACTGGCACTCAGGCTACCTTCGTATAGCCTATACCAGGGATGGGCAACTGCAGGCCCTGATTGGTGTCAAATGTTTGCCCCCAGCTGACACACCTGACTCCAATAATCATTTCATCATCAAATCAAACTTTATTTGTCACATGCGCAGAATACAACAAGTGTAGACCTTACCGTGAAATCTGTACTTACAAGCTCTTAACCAACCAGGCAGTTCAAGAAGAGTTTAATAAGAGAATATTTACCAAATAAACTAATGTAAATACAAAGTAACACAATAACATAACAATAACGGTACGGAGTCAGTATGCAGGGTACAGATCATGATCTTCAGTGTAAATTGTCATTAGTTTAACCAGCTGTGTTTGCTGGGGATGGAAAGGTGTGACACCACTCAGCCCAGAGGACTGCAGTTGCCCACCCCAGGCCTATACTGTGGAGTTGCCCACCCCTGGCCTATACTGTGGAGTTGCCCACCCCAGGCCTATACTGTGGAGTTGCCCACCCCTGGCCTATACTGTGGAGTTGCCCACCCCAGGCCTATACTGTGGAGTTGCCCACCCCAGGCCTATACTGTGGAGTTGCCCACCCCTGGCCTATACTGTGGAGTTGCCCAGCCCAGGCCTATACTGTGGAGTTGCCCACCCCAGGCCTATACTGTGGAGTTGCCCACCCCTGGCCTATACTGTGGAGTTGCCCACCCCTGGCCTATACTGTGGAGTTGCCCACCCCCTGGCCTATACTGTGGAGTTGCCCAGCCCACCCCTGGCCAGGCCTATACTGTGGAGTTGCCCAGCCCAGGCCTATACTGTGGAGTTGCCCACCCCTGGCCTATACTGTGGAGTTGCCCACCCCTGGCCTATACTGTGGAGTTGCCCACCCCAGGCCTATACTGTGGAGTTGCCCACCCCTGGCCTATACTGTGGAGTTGCCCACCCTGGCCTATACTGTGGAGTTGCCCACCCCTGGCCTATACTGTGGAGTTGCCCAGCCCAGGCCTATACTGTGGAGTTGCCCACCCCTGGCCTATACTGTGGAGTTGCCCTACCCCTGGCCTATACTGTGGAGTTGCCCACCCTGGCTTATACTGTGGAGTTGCCCAGCCCTATACTGTGGAGTTGCCCACCCCTGGCCTATACTGTGGAGTTGCCCACCCCTGGCCTATACTGTGGACCCTGGCCTATTGCCTACCCCTGGCCTATACTGTGGAGTTGCCCAGCCCAGGCCTATACTGTGGAGTTGCCCACCCCTGGCCTATACTGTGGAGTTGCCCACCCCTGGCCTATACTGTGGAGTTGCCCACCCCTGGCCTATACTGTGGAGTTGCCCAGCCCTATACTGTGGAGTTGCCCAGCCCAGGCCTATACTGTGGAGTTGCCCAGCCCAGGCCTATACTGTGGAGTTGCCCACTCCTGGCCTATACTGTGGAGTTGCCCACCCCTGGCCTATACTGTGGAGTTGCCCACCCCAGGCCTATACTGTGGAGTTGCCCACCCCTGGCCTATACTGTGGAGTTGCCCACCCCTGGCCTATACTGTGGAGTTGCCCACCCCAGGCCTATACTGTGGAGTTGCCCACCCCCGGCCTATACTGTGGAGTTGCCCACCCCTGGCCTATACTGTGGAGTTGCCCACCCCAGGCCTATACTGTGGAGTTGCCCACCCCAGGCCTATACTGTGGAGTTGCCCAGCCCAGGCCTATACTGTGGAGTTGCCCACCCCTGGCCTATACTGTGGAGTTGCCCAGCCCAGGCCTATACTGTGGAGTTGCCCACCCCTGGCCTATACTGTGGAGTTGCCCACCCCTGGCCTATACTGTGGAGTTGCCCACCCCTGGCCTATACTGTGGAGTTGCCCAGCCCAGGCCTATACTGTGGAGTTGCCCACCCCTGGCCTATACTGTGGAGTTGCCCACCCTGGCCTATACTGTGGAGTTGCCCACCCCTGGCCTATACTGTGGAGTTGCCCAGCCCTATACTGTGGAGTTGCCCAGCCCAGGCCTATACTGTGGAGTTGCCCAGCCCAGGCCTATACTGTGGAGTTGCCCACTCCTGGCCTATACTGTGGAGTTGCCCACCCCTGGCCTATACTGTGGAGTTGCCCACCCCAGGCCTATACTGTGGAGTTGCCCACCCCTGGCCTATACTGTGGAGTTGCCACCCCTGGCCTATACGGTGGAGTTGCCCACCCCTGGCCTATACTGTGGAGTTGCCCAGCCCAGGCCTATACTGTGGAGTTGCCCACCCCTGGCCTATACTGTGGAGTTGCCCACCCCTGGCCTATACTGTGGAGTTGCCCACCCCTGGCCTATACTGTGGAGTTGCCCAGCCCAGGCCTATACTGTGGAGTTGCCCACCCCTGGCCTATACTGTGGAGTTGCCCACCCCTGGCCTATACTGTGGAGTTGCCCACCCCTGGCCTATACTGTGGAGTTGCCCAGCCCTATACTGTGGAGTTGTCCAGCCCAGGCCTATACTGTGGAGTTGCCCAGCCCAGGCCTATACTGTGGAGTTGCCCACTCCTGGCCTATACTGTGGAGTTGCCCACCCCTGGCCTATACTGTGGAGTTGCCCACCCCAGGCCTATACTGTGGAGTTGCCCACCCCTGGCCTATACTGTGGAGTTGCCCACCCCTGGCCTATACTGTGGAGTTGCCTACCCCTGGCCTATACTGTGGAGTTGCCCAGCCCAGGCCTATACTGTGGAGTTGCCCACCCCTGGCCTATACTGTGGAGTTGCCCACCCCTGGCCTATACTGTGGAGTTGCCCACCCCTGGCCTATACTGTGGAGTTGCCCAGCCCTATACTGTGGAGTTGCCCACCCCAGGCCTATACTGTGGAGTTGCCCAGCCCAGGCCTATACTGTGGAGTTGCCCACCCCTGGCCTATACTGTGGAGTTGCCCAGCCCAGGCCTATACTGTGGAGTTGCCCACCCCTGGCCTATACTGTGGAGTTGCCCAGCCCTATACTGTGGAGATGCCCACCCCAGGCCTATACTGTGGAGTTGCCCACTCCTGGCCTATACTGTGGAGTTGCCCACCCCTGGCCTATACTGTGGAGTTGCCCACCCCTGGCCTATACTGTGGAGTTGCCTACCCCTGGCCTATACTGTGGAGTTGCCCAGCCCAGGCCTATACTGTGGAGTTGCCCACCCCTGGCCTATACTGTGGAGTTGCCCACCCCTGGCCTATACTGTGGAGTTGCCCACCCCTGGCCTATACTGTGGAGTTGCCCAGCCCTATACTGTGGAGTTGCCCACCCCAGGCCTATACTGTGGAGTTGCCCAGCCCAGGCCTATACTGTGGAGTTGCCCACCCCTGGCCTATACTGTGGAGTTGCCCACCCCAGGCCTATACTGTGGAGTTGCCCACCCCTGGCCTATACTGTGGAGTTGCCCACCCCTGGCCTATACTGTGGAGTTGCCCACCCCTGGCCTATACTGTGGAGTTGCCCAGCCCTATACTGTGGAGTTGCCCAGCCCAGGCCTATACTGTGGAGTTGCCCAGCCCAGGCCTATACTGTGGAGTTGCCCACTCCTGGCCTATACTGTGGAGTTGCCCACCCCTGGCCTATACTGTGGAGTTGCCCACCCCAGGCCTATACTGTGGAGTTGCCCACCCCTGGCCTATACTGTGGAGTTGCCCACCCTGGCCTATACTGTGGAGTTGCCCACCCCTGGCCTATACTGTGGAGTTGCCCAGCCCAGGCCTATACTGTGGAGTTGCCCACCCCTGGCCTATACTGTGGAGTTGCCCACCCCTGGCCTATACTGTGGAGTTGCCCACCCCTGGCCTATACTGTGGAGTTGCCCAGCCCAGGCCTATACTGTGGAGTTGCCCACCCCTGGCCTATACTGTGGAGTTGCCCACCCCTGGCCTATACTGTGGAGTTGCCCACCCCTGGCCTATACTGTGGAGTTGCCCAGCCCTATACTGTGGAGTTGCCCAGCCCAGGCCTATACTGTGGAGTTGCCCAGCCCAGGCCTATACTGTGGAGTTGCCCACTCCTGGCCTATACTGTGGAGTTGCCCACCCCTGGCCTATACTGTGGAGTTGCCCACCCCAGGCCTATACTGTGGAGTTGCCCACCCCTGGCCTATACTGTGGAGTTGCCCACCCCTGGCCTATACTGTGGAGTTGCCTACCCCTGGCCTATACTGTGGAGTTGCCCAGCCCAGGCCTATACTGTGGAGTTGCCCACCCCTGGCCTATACTGTGGAGTTGCCCACCCCTGGCCTATACTGTAGAGTTGCCCACCCCTGGCCTATACTGTGGAGTTGCCCAGCCCTATACTGTGGAGTTGCCCACCCCAGGCCTATACTGTGGAGTTGCCCAGCCCAGGCCTATACTGTGGAGTTGCCCACCCCTGGCCTATACTGTGGAGTTGCCCAGCCCAGGCCTATACTGTGGAGTTGCCCACCCCTGGCCTATACTGTGGAGTTGCCCAGCCCAGGCCTATACTGTGGAGATGCCCACCCCAGGCCTATACTGTGGAGTTGCCCACTCCTGGCCTATACTGTGGAGTTGCCCACCCCTGGCCTATACTGTGGAGTTGCCCACCCCTGGCCTATACTGTGGAGTTGCCTACCCCTGGCCTATACTGTGGAGTTGCCCAGCCCAGGCCTATACTGTGGAGTTGCCCACCCCTGGCCTATACTGTGGAGTTGCCCACCCCTGGCCTATACTGTGGAGTTGCCCACCCCTGGCCTATACTGTGGAGTTGCCCAGCCCTATACTGTGGAGTTGCCCACCCCAGGCCTATACTGTGGAGTTGCCCAGCCCAGGCCTATACTGTGGAGTTGCCCACCCCTGGCCTATACTGTGGAGTTGCCCAGCCCAGGCCTATACTGTGGAGTTGCCCACCCCTGGCCTATACTGTGGAGTTGCCCAGCCCAGGCCTATACTGTGGAGTTGCCCACCCCTGGCCTATACTGTGGAGTTGCCCACCCCAGGCCTATACTGTGGAGTTGCCCACCCCTGGCCTATACTGTGGAGTTGCCCACCCCTGGCCTATACTGTGGAGTTGCCCACCCCTGGCCTATACTGTGGAGTTGCCCACCCCTGGCCTATACTGTGGAGTTGCCCACCCCTGGTCTATACTGTGGAGTTGCCCACCCCTGGCCTATACTGTGGAGTTGCCCAGCCCTATACTGTGGAGTTGCCCAGCCCTATACTGTGGAGTTGCCCACCCCAGGCCTATACTGTGGAGTTGCCCAGCCCAGGCCTATACTGTGGAGTTGCCCACCCCTGGCCTATACTGTGGAGTTGCCCACCCCTGGCCTATACTGTGGAGTTGCCCACCCCTGGCCTATACTGTGGAGTTGCCCACCCCAGGCCTATACTGTGGAGTTGCCCACCCCTGGCCTATACTGTGGAGTTGCCCACCCCTGGCCTATACTGTGGAGTTGCCTACCCCTGGCCTATACTGTGGAGTTGCCCAGCCCAGGCCTATACTGTGGAGTTGCCCACCCCTGGCCTATACTGTGGAGTTGCCCACCCCTGGCCTATACTGTGGAGTTGCCCACCCCTGGCCTATACTGTGGAGTTGCCCAGCCCTATACTGTGGAGTTGCCCACCCCAGGCCTATACTGTGGAGTTGCCCAGCCCAGGCCTATACTGTGGAGTTGCCCACCCCTGGCCTATACTGTGGAGTTGCCCAGCCCAGGCCTATACTGTGGAGTTGCCCACCCCTGGCCTATACTGTGGAGTTGCCCAGCCCAGGCCTATACTGTGGAGATGCCCACCCCAGGCCTATACTGTGGAGTTGCCCACTCCTGGCCTATACTGTGGAGTTGCCCACCCCTGGCCTATACTGTGGAGTTGCCCACCCCTGGCCTATACTGTGGAGTTGCCTACCCCTGGCCTATACTGTGGAGTTGCCCAGCCCAGGCCTATACTGTGGAGTTGCCCACCCCTGGCCTATACTGTGGAGTTGCCCACCCCTGGCCTATACTGTGGAGTTGCCCACCCCTGGCCTATACTGTGGAGTTGCCCACCCAGGCCTATTCTGTGGAGTTGCCCACCCCTGGCCTATACTGTGGAGTTCACCGCCCTGCTCTTGTCTGAGCCTAATACAGTCAAATACATATCCAATCTACCCACAGCAGACTACTGTCTGACCTGTAGAGGAGTCTAATAGAGTAGAACAGAACAGAGTAGGGTAGAATATGGAAGAGGTGAAAAATCCTCATCAGTGACATCACACACACACACACACACACACACACACACACACACACACACACACACACACACACACACACACACATAACATGCAATTAGTGACTGGTGATGGCTAGGGGGAACCCCACCGTATGAGTTTAGGCTATAGCCAAACGTTTCACGTAAAGAAACGTAATTCGTGATCATCATCAAGGTATACCGAATGACAGCCGAGTTGCTGCCCGGGCTCGTTGGCTGCTTACCCGGTCCACCGCGCGGCGGGAGAGCCCACGTTTCGCCAACCCCACACGGAGCTCGTGGATATCGATGACTCCATCACCGTTCAAGTCTAGTTCCTCGAACAGTTCCACCCATCGCTTCTCCCTCTCCGGGTCGCCATCCTCCTGGCAGCGGGCCTGGGTCCTCCAGCCCCGGGGGATCCGAGCCCCCGGCGGACCCATGCGTGGTGACGGTTGGCTGCGTCGGTTAGATCCCGGTGGAATAGTCTATAGAGTCATCGGCGTCCGATGTCCAAATCAGGATATATGTGTTGTTGTTGTAATATTCAGGCTACTCGGTCAGTAAATCACTCGGGAGAAGGACAGACAGATGTGCAGATTAAAAACAATCGAACGGTGGACGTCACGACGCGCTCCCATTCGCGGTCATGCTATACATGTTACACATCATCTCAAAGTTTTAACACCCGTTTTTATCCCGCAATTGGTTGTAAATAGTTGTTTATTTATCCGTCAAGAAACCAGGAAGCGACGGTAACCTAACATAGTAGTAAAGACAGAAAGCCCTTCCTTTTTTCGGTGCTTTAGAACGGAGCGCGGCAACCTGCCAGAACCGGAACCTTAATCCAGTGTCA
Source organism: Oncorhynchus nerka (assembly GCF_034236695.1). Lineage (NCBI taxonomy): Eukaryota > Metazoa > Chordata > Actinopteri > Salmoniformes > Salmonidae > Oncorhynchus > Oncorhynchus nerka. The sequence goes on from NW_027040456.1 coordinate 7,245, forward strand.
GATTCATCTCGGTAACGGATATGCCCGAGACGTTTAAAGATTAGGCCTATACATGTCGTCCTCTTGTTTTTTGGGGACGCACACCAACCCCGGGTGGTTTGTAATGCACCGTCCTGACGCTACGATCCGTCAGAATGTGACAGCAAATGCGCACTTTGCAGCGTTGCAAATAGTTGGTCCGTGTCGGGTCGCTGTCATGCGAAGAACATATTATCTAGGCCAATGCTGCTAATGTATCCTTGCTTCACGTCAGAAACCGTCGCCGTCGCGTCAACTGAGAAAGCGAAGCGTCGAAGGAATGTGTTGTCTTGAGTCTGCGCCGTAGCCTAGCCCTCTGTAGACTACCAGGGACACGCTTTTAGTTCAGTCCCCACACACAAAGACCCAAGGTGAATTGAAAAACACTGTTGAAACGGTCTCGTAGTTAATGGTGGGACTCGCTCTCATAATACAATCCTGAAATATCGTAGTAATAGTTCTTGAGTCTATGACAGTTCATTGACATTGTACATTTTGTAGACTACAACCACATGTTGTAGACTATATGATGTTTTCTTTCAGTACATTATGAATCACTCTGTTGGCCTGATGCCAGGAATGCCCCTTTATAAATCATGTTTGCAACAATAACATGGTCCTGTGTTGCAGTAACACACACAGATAGGGGCCACACACACACTCAAATAAAGTCAAGTGGCCTTCTCAAACAAATGTCCAGCACACACCCAACCATCTGGCTTATCAACTAGTCACCTGTTACAACTAGTCTCATGTTACAACTAGTCACCTGTTACAACTAGTCACATGTTACAACTAGTCACCTGTTACAACTAGTCTCCTATTACAACTAATCACACATGTTACAACTAGTCAGCTGTTACAACTAGTCTCCTATTACAACTAATCACACATGTTACAACTAGTCAGCTGTTACAACTAGTCACACATGTTACAACTAGTCACCTGTTACAACTAGTCACACATGTTACAACTAGTCAGCTGTTACAACTAGTCACACATGTTACAACTAGTCAGCTGTTACAACTAGTCACACATGTTACAACTAGTCAGCTGTTACAACTAGTCACACATGTTACAACTAGTCAGCTGTTACAACTAGTCACACATGTTACAACTAGTCAGCTGTTACAACTAGTCACATGTTACAACTAGTCACCTGTTACAACTAGTCACCTGTTCCAACTAGTCACCTATTACAACTAATCACACATGTTACAACTAGTCAGCTGTTACAACTAGTCACACATGTTACAACTAGTCACCTGTTACAACTAGTCACACATGTTACAACTAGTCAGCTGTTACAACTAGTCACCTGTTACAACTAGTCAGCTGTTACAACTAGTCTCCTGTTACAACTAGTTAACTGTTACAACTTGTCACCTGTTACAACTAGTCACACCTGTTACAACTAGTCACCTGTTCTAACTAGTCACCTGTTACAACTAGTCACATATTACAACTAGTCACACATGTTACAACTAGTCAGCTGTTACAACTAGTCACATATTACAACTTGTCACCTGTTACAACTAGTCAGCTGTTACAACTAGTCACCTATTACAACTAGTCACCTGTTCCAACTAGTCACATGTTACAACTAGTCACACATGTTACAACTAGTCACCTGTTACAACTAGTCACACCTGAAACAACTACTCACACCTGTTACAACTAGTCACCTGTTCCAACTAGTCACCTGTTACAACTAGTCACACATGTTACAACTAGTCACCTGTTACAACTAGTCACACATGTTACAACTAGTCACCTGTTACAACTAGTCACACATGTTACAACTAGTCACCTGTTACAACTAGTCACCTGTTACAACTAGTCAGCTGTTACAACTACTCACACCTGTTCCAACTAGTCACCTGTTACAACTAGTCACACATGTTACAACTACTCACACCTGTTCCAACTAGTCACCTGTTACAACTAGTCACCTGTTACAACTAGTCACCTGTTACAACTAGTCACCTGTTCCAAATAGTCAGCTGTTACAACTAGTCAGCTGTTACAACTAGTCACACATGTTACAACTAGTCACCTGTTACAACTAGTCACACCTGTTACAACTAGTCACCTGTTACAAATAGTCACCTGTTACAACTAGTCACATATTACAACTAGTCACACATGTTACAACTAGTCAGCTGTTACAACTAGTCACCTATTACAACTTGTCACCTGTTACAACTAGTCAGCTGTTACAACTAGTCACCTATTACAACTAGTCACACATGTTACAACTAGTCACCTGTTACAACTACTCACACCTGTTACAACTAGTCACCTGTTCCAACTAGTCACCTGTTACAACTAGTCACCTGTTACAACTAGTCACACATGTTACAACTAGTCACCTGTTACAACTAGTAGTCAACTAGTCATGTTACAACTAGTCACCTGTTCACCTGTTCCAACTAGTCACCACAACTAGTCACACATGTTACAACTAGTCACCTGTTACAACTAGTCACACATGTTACAACTAGTCACCTGTTACAACTAGTCACACATGTTACAACTAGTCACCTGTTACAACTAGTCACACATGTTACAACTAGTCACCTGTTACAACTAGTCAGCTGTTACAACTACTCACACCTGTTCCAACTAGTCACCTGTTACAACTAGTCACACATGTTACAACTACTCACACCTGTTCCAACTAGTCACCTGTTCCAACTAGTCACCTGTTCCAACTAGTCACCTGTTACAACTAGTCACCTGTTCCAAATAGTCAGCTGTTACAACTAGTCAGCTGTTACAACTAGTCACACATGTTACAACTAGTCACCTGTTACAACTAGACACCTGTTACAACTAGTCACCTGTTACAACTAGTCACACCTGTTACAACTACTCACACCTGTTCCAACTAGGCACCTGTTACAACTAGTCTCATGTTACAACTAGTTAACTGTTACAACTTGCCACCTGTTACAACTAGTCACACCTGTTACAACTAGTACACCTGTTACAACTAGTCACACATGTTACAACTAGTCACACATGTTACAACTAGTCACCTATTACAACTAGTCACCTGTTACAACTAGTCACACATGTTACAACTAGTCACATGTTACAACTAGTCAGCTGTTACAACTAGTCACCTGTTACAACTAGTCACACCTGTTACAACTACTCACACCTGTTCCAACTAGTCACCTGTTCCAAATAGTCAGCTGTTACAACTAGTCAGCTGTTACAACTAGTCACACATGTTACAACTAGTCACCTGTTCCAACTAGTCACCTGTTCCAACTAGTCAGCTGTTACAACTAGTCACCTGTTACAACTAGTCACCTGTTACAACTAGTCAGCTGTTACAACTAGTCTCCTGTTACAACTAGTTACCTGTTACAACTAGTCACATGTTACAACTAGTCTCCTGTTACAACTAGTCACCTGTTACAACTAGTCAGCTGTTACAACTAGTCACCTGTTACAACTAGTCACCTGTTCCAACTGCTCACACATGTTACAACTACTCACACCTGTTCCAACTGGTCACCTGTTCCAACTAGTCACCTGTTACAACTAGTCACACATGTTACAACTACTCACACCTGTTCCAACTAGTCACCTGTTCTAACTAGTCACCTGTTACAACTAATCACCTGTTCCAACTAGTCACCTGTTACAACTAGTCACACATGTTACAACTACTCACACCTGTTCCAACTAGTCACCTGTTACAACTAGTCTCATGTTACAACTAGTTAACTGTTACAACTTGCCACCTGTTACAACTAGTCACACCTGTTACAACTAGTACACCTGTTACAACTAGTACACCTGTTACAACTAGTCATACCTGTTACAACTAATCACACATGTTACAACTAGTCACACATGTTACAACTAGTCACCTATTACAACTAGTTACCTGTTACAACTAGTCACACATGTTACAACTAGTCACATGTTACAACTAGTCAGCTGTTACAACTAGTCACCTGTTACAACTAGTCACGCCTGTTACAACTACTCACACCTGTTCCAACTAGTCACCTGTTACAACTAGTCATCTGTTCCAAATAGTCAGCTGTTACAACTAGTCAGCTGTTACAACTAGTCACACATGTTACAACTAGTCACCTGTTCCAACTAGTCACCTGTTACAACTAGTCAGCTGTTACAACTAGTCACCTGTTACAACTAGTCACCTGTTCCAACTAGTCACCTGTTACAACTAGTCACCTGTTACAACTAGTCACATGTTACAACTAGTCACACCTATTACAACTAGTCACCTGTTACAACTAGTCACCTGTTCCAACTACTCACACATGTTACAACTAGTCACCTGTTCCAACTAGTCACCTGTTCCAACTATACACCTGTTACAACTAGTCACCTGTTACAACTAGTCACACCTATTACAACTAGTCACCTGTTACAACTAGTCACCTGTTCCAACTACTCACACATGTTACAACTAGTCACCTGTTCCAACTAGTCACCTGTTCCAACTATACACCTGTTACAACTAGTCACCTGTTACAACTAGTCAGCTGTTACAACTAGTCTCCTGTTACAACTAGTCACCTGTTACAACTAGTCACCTGTTACAACTAGTCACATGTTACAACTAGTCACCTGTTACAACTAGTCAGCTGTTACAACTAGTCTCCTGTTACAACTAGTTACCTGTTACAACTTGTCACCTGTTCCAACTAGTCAGCTGTTACAACTAGTCATCTGTTCCAAATAGTCAGCTGTTACAACTAGTCAGCTGTTACAACTAGTCACACATGTTACAACTACTCACACCTGTTCCAACTAGTCACCTGTTACAACTAGTCTCATGTTACAACTAGTTAACTGTTACAACTTGCCACCTGTTACAACTAGTCACACCTGTTACAACTAGTACACCTGTTACAACTAGTACACCTGTTACAACTAGTCATACCTGTTACAACTAATCACACATGTTACAACTAGTCACACATGTTACAACTAGTCACCTATTACAACTAGTTACCTGTTACAACTAGTCACACATGTTACAACTAGTCACATGTTACAACTAGTCAGCTGTTACAACTAGTCACCTGTTACAACTAGTCACGCCTGTTACAACTACTCACACCTGTTCCAACTAGTCACCTGTTACAACTAGTCATCTGTTCCAAATAGTCAGCTGTTACAACTAGTCAGCTGTTACAACTAGTCACACATGTTACAACTAGTCACCTGTTCCAACTAGTCACCTGTTACAACTAGTCAGCTGTTACAACTAGTCACCTGTTACAACTAGTCACCTGTTCCAACTAGTCACCTGTTACAACTAGTCACCTGTTACAACTAGTCACATGTTACAACTAGTCACACCTATTACAACTAGTCACCTGTTACAACTAGTCACCTGTTCCAACTACTCACACATGTTACAACTAGTCACCTGTTCCAACTAGTCACCTGTTCCAACTATACACCTGTTACAACTAGTCACCTGTTACAACTAGTCAGCTGTTACAACTAGTCTCCTGTTACAACTAGTCACCTGTTACAACTAGTCACCTGTTACAACTAGTCACATGTTACAACTAGTCACCTGTTACAACTAGTCAGCTGTTACAACTAGTCTCCTGTTACAACTAGTTACCTGTTACAACTTGTCACCTGTTCCAACTAGTCACCTGTTACAACTAGTCATCTGTTCCAAATAGTCAGCTGTTACAACTAGTCAGCTGTTACAACTAGTCACACATGTTACAACTAGTCACCTGTTCCAACTAGTCACCTGTTACAACTAGTCAGCTGTTACAACTAGTCACCTGTTACAACTAGTCACCTGTTCCAACTAGTCACCTGTTACAACTAGTCACCTGTTACAACTAGTCACATGTTACAACTAGTCACACCTATTACAACTAGTCACCTGTTACAACTAGTCACCTGTTCCAACTACTCACACATGTTACAACTAGTCACCTGTTCCAACTAGTCACCTGTTCCAACTATACACCTGTTACAACTAGTCACCTGTTACAACTAGTCAGCTGTTACAACTAGTCTCCTGTTACAACTAGTCACCTGTTACAACTAGTCACCTGTTACAACTAGTCACATGTTACAACTAGTCACCTGTTACAACTAGTACACCTGTTACAACTAGTCACACCTGGCACTCTCTCTCTCTCTCTCTCTCTCTCTCTCTCTCTCTCTCTCTTGTTTTCACAAACATATGTTATGTTTTATCCTCATGGGGACCTAAAATGTATTTCTATTCAAATCCTATTTTCCCCAACTCCTAACCCAAAACCCTAAACCTAACCCAAAACCTAACTCCTAACCCCTAACCTAAAACCCTAAACCTAACTCCTAACCCCTAACCCAAAACCCTAAACCTAACTCCTAACCCCTAACCCAAAACCCTAAACCCTAAACCTAACCCAAAACCCTAAACCTAACTCCTACCCCCTAACCCAAAACCTAAGCCCTAACTCCTAACCCCTAACCCAAAACCTAACTCCTAACCCAAAACCTAACCCTAAACCCTAAACCTACCCCACTAACCTGTTACCCTAATTCTAACCTGAACCCCTAAACTTAAAATAGCCTTTGTCATCATGGGGAAGTGGGAAATCTCCCCACAAACCAAGCCGCATGCACACCCACACGCACACGCACACACACACACACACACACACACTTTCCATAGTTGGAGTGGTGAGGCCAGTGTATCACCTGTTCGTCTGTCATCACCCCTCTCTCTGGTGAATGGACTTCCCATCACACTGACTGGTTGGCTGAGAAGTGAGAACACACATGCTGACAGACTGGCCATTCGATCTCTGACACACACACACACTGTCTCCTGATTACCTCATTGTGTGTGCTGGCCCGTCTTTCTTTTCCCGGTGTTAACGGTTCCGGTACATTAACGGCCAGGTGTTGTCGGTGCACACGTACACCTCCTCTCTTACATTACCCTCCATCTCTCCCCCATCCATCCATCCATCTCTCCCCCATCCCTCCATCTCTCCCCCATCCATCCATCTCTCCCCCATCCACCCGTCCATCCTCCTCCCTCATTCTGTTCTCAGATGTGTGGTAGATTAACATGTGTGATAAGCAGGTATATTAAAGGGGCTGATACACTGTAGGGGGTTAGTTTGTGCACAGACACAGAACAGGAAGGAGCACAGACACAGAACAGGAAGGAGCACAGACACAGAACAGGAAGGAGCACAGACACAGGACAGGAAGGAGCACAGAACAGAACAGGAAGGAGCACAGACACAGAACAGGAAGGAGCACACACCAGAATACAACAGCTGGTTTCACATTTTTTGTTTGTTTCGTTAATTTCCTTCCCACGTGCTGAAATGTGTAAAGGACTGTCCTCCCTTCCCTCGTCATGCTTGGAGAAGTGAGTATGGAAGTATGTAGTACTGTATGTAGTGTGTAGTATGTAGTGTGTAGTATGTAGTACTGTATGTAGTGTGTAGTATGTAGTACTGTATGTAGTGTGTAGTATGTAGTACTGTATGTAGTGTGTAGTATGTAGTACTGTATGTAGTGTGTAGTGTGTAGTATGTAGTACTGTATGTAGTGTGTAGTATGTAGTACTGTATGTAGTGTGTAGTGTGTAGTATGTAGTACTGTATGTAGTGTGTAGTGTGTAGTATGTAGTACTGTATGTAGTGTGTAGTGTGTAGTATGAAATGTGTAGCACAGGAGGTTGGTGCCACCATAACTGGGGAGGATGGGGCTCATGGTAATGACTGGAGCAGAATGGGTGGAATGGTATCAAATACATCAACACATGGTTGGATGCCAGTCCATTTACTCCGTTCCGGTCATTATTATGAGCCGTCCTCCCCTGGTATGTAGTATGTAGCGTGTAGTAGTATGTATTGTGTAGTATGTAGTGTGTAGTATGTATTGTGTAGTATGTATTGTGTAGTATGTAGTGTGTAGTATGTAGTGTGTAGTATGTAGTGTGTAGTATGTAGTGTGTAGTAGTATGTATTGTGTAGTATGTAGTATGTATTGTGTAGTATGTAGTGTGTAGTAGTATGTATTGTGTAGTATGTAGTGTGTAGTATGTATTGTGTATTGTGTAGTATGTATTGTGTATTGTGTAGTATGTATTGTGTATTGTGTAGTATGTATTGTGTAGTATGTAGTGTGTAGTATGTAGTGTGTAGTATGTATTGTGTAGTATGTAGTGTGTAGTATGTATTGTGTATTGTGTAGTATGTATTGTGTAGTATGTAGTGTGTAGTATGTAGTGTGTAGTATGTATTGTGTAGTATGTAGTGTGTAGTATGTATTGTGTATTGTGTAGTATGTATTGTGTATTGTGTAGTATGTATTGTGTAGTATGTATTGTGTAGTATGTATTGTGTAGTATGTAGTGTGTAGTATGTATTGTGTAGTATGTAGTGTGTAGTATGTATTGTGTATTGTGTAGTATGTATTGTGTATTGTGTAGTATGTAGTGTGTAGTATGTATTGTGTAGTATGTAGTGTGTAGTATGTAGTGTGTAGTATGTATTGTGTATTGTGTAGTATGTATTGTGTATTGTGTAGTATGTATTGTGTAGTATGTATTGTGTAGTATGTATTGTGTAGTATGTAGTGTGTAGTATGTATTGTGTAGTGTGTAGTATGTATTGTGTAGTATGTAGTATGTATTGTGTAGTATGTATTGTGTAGTATGTATTGTGTAGTATGTAGTATGTATTGTGTAGTGTGTAGTATGTATTGTGTAGTGTGTAGTATGTATTGTGTAGTATGTAGTATGTATTGTGTAGTGTGTAGTATGTATTGTGTAGTGTGTAGTATGTATTGTGTATTGTGTAGTATGTATTGTGTAGTGTGTAGTATGTATTGTGTAGTGTGTAGTATGTATTGTGTATTGTGTAGTATGTATTGTGTAGTATGTATTGTGTAGTGTGTGAGGATGTGTCATAGTTTCTAAAGAGAGACCAGTGTGTTTTGTTGAAGGAGAAGGTTGATATGATTAGATTTTTAGATATAGAGAACAAACTAAATGTGTGTGTGTTGTGTGTGTGTGTTCCAGAGCAAAGGGGATGCGGGTGAAGTTGAGTCACCTGGCTGACAAACAGGAGTGGACACATCACAAACACAGGTAACCTGAGGATGTGTCTCTCTTTCTCACGGTCTGTCTGTCTGTCTGTCTGTGTGTCTGTGTGTATCTGTCTGTCTGTGTGTGGATTACCTGAGGATGTGTCTCTCTTTCTCACGGTCTGTCTGTCTGTGTGTCTGTGTGTATCTGTCTGTCTGTGTGTGGATTACCTGAGGATGTGTCTCTCTTTCTCACGGTCTGTCTGTCTGTCTGTCTGTCTGTCTACCTACCTACCTACCATTCTACACCAGTGAGCTACTGCAGTCTTGAGTTACGTCAGGAACTGTGGGTTGTTTAGCTGACATCAGAGCTTCTCCCTAATCTCTTTCTCTATAACCTCATGCCTGTTCTAAAGGGTCCATGAGGACAGGACTCTTCAGGATCTGGAGTCTCTACTCAACAGCAAGAGTAAGATCTAGTCCATCTCTCTTCTCTCTCTCTCTTCTTTGTCCCCTCTCTCTTCTATCGCTCTTCTCTTTCCTCTCTTCCCTTTCTCTCCCGCTCTCATCTCTTTGTCACTCTTTCTTCTATCTCCCTCTCACTTCTCTCTCCTTCTTTCAGTCCCCTCTCTCTTCACTCTCCCTCCCTATCTCTTATTCGCTTTCTCCCTCTTCTCTCTCCCCCTCTCTGCCTCTTCTCTTCTCTCCCTCCTTCTCTTTCTCTCTCTCTAATTACACTGATACGTTTCCGTGGCAATGTATAGTTTGACTTGTTGAAATGCCCCCCTTCTACCAGTTGGCCAGAAAGCTTTCCTCTGGTTCCTGCAGTCTGAGTTCAGTGAGGAGAACCTGCAGTTCTGGTTGGCCTGTGAGGAGTACAGGGTTACCCCCATGGCAGCAGGGGGCCAAGGCCCAGTCTATGTACTGCCAGTACATCAACCCTGGTTCACCACAGGAGGTAGGTGGAGTGTTGTGTAGATGCTGTCTAAATGTTGTATATACATTTTACAGACGTTGTATAGATGTTGTGTGAATGTTGTAGAAGTAAGTAAGCCTTGTCTGAGCCAGAACAGTCCAGCCCATTTCTCATATTTTATTTCTGTAGCATAAGGAAGCTCGATGTAAAGTACACCCCTGGACAGGATGCTAGTGAACGTTGTACAGGCGTTGTCTGAACATTGTGTGTGTTGTTGCCAGGTGAACCTGGATGCTGAGACCAGGGAGGCTCTACTGAGAGTGATGGAGGAGCCTGCAGGCGACACATTCCACGAGGCCCAACAACACGTCTACCACCTGATGGCCAAAGACTCTTATCCTCGCTTCCTGCGCTCCACACTGCCTGGAGGCCCTTAGGTTCCTTAGATATTCCACAGCGCCACCTGCTGCCCCGGGGACCACACAACAACATAATAACAAGCTGTGTTTTATAACAACATTAGAATTTATATAATTTATATTTATTCTCAAGTCTTAGTAGACACTCATATGTGAGTTGTAAGATGTTTGTGTTTATCATAAATATGGTATAACTGGTATATGTCCATGTAGTTCTTAATCAAGTGTTTTGACAGGAACTGAGATCCTGAGTATTCTAGTCAAATCAAATTGGTCCATACACATATTTATCAGATGGTATTGGTCCATATTTAACAGATGTTATTGGTCCATACACATATTTAACAGATGTTATTGGTCCATACACATATTTAACAGATGTTATTGGTCCATACACATATTTAACAGATGTTATTGGTCCATATTTAACAGATGTTATTGGTCCATATTTAGCAGATGTTATTGGTCCATATTTAGCAGATGTTATTGGTCACATACACATATTTAGCAGATGTTATTGGTCACATACACATATTTAGCAGATGTTATTGGTCACATACACATATTTATCAGATGGTATTGGTACATATTTAACAGATGCTATTGGTCCATATTTAACAGATGTTATTGGTCCATATTTAACAGATGTTATTGGTCCATATTTAATAAATGTTATTGGTCACATACACATATTTAACAGATGTTTATTGGTCCATATTTAACAGATGTTATTGGTCACATACACATATTTATCAGATGGTATTGCGGGTGTAGGGAAATGCTTGTGTTCCTCGCTTCAACAGTGCAGTAATATTTCACTGAGTAACTCGTCTTACTAGATGCTCTTCTGTAGAGGGAGTTATAACTGTATTAGTATGAGAAACGTGTATGTGCCCAGGATTACATGTATGTGCCCAGGATTACATGTATGTGCACCATGATTACATGTATGTGTCCAGGATTACATGTATGTGCCCAGGATTACATGTATGTGCCCAGGATTACATGTATGTGCTCAGGATTACATGTATGTGCCCAGGATTACATGTATGTGCCCAGGATTACATGTATGTGCCCAGGATTACATGTATGTGTCCAGGATTACATGTATGTGCCCAGGATTACATGTATGTGCTCAGGATTACATGTATGTGTCCAGGATTACATGTATGTGCTCAGGATTACATATATGTGCCCAGGATTACATGTATGTGCCCAGGATTACATGTATGTGATGTATATGCACCAGGATTACATGTATGTGCCCAGGATTACATGTATGTGCACCAGGATTACATGTATGTGCCCAGGATTACATGTATGTGTCCAGGATTACATGTATGTGCCCAGGATTACATGTATGTGTCCAGGATTACATGTATGTGCTCAGGATTACATGTATGTGTCCAGGATTACATGTATGTGCCCAGGATTACATGTATGTGTCCAGGATTACATGTACGTGCTCAGGATTACATGTATGTGCTCAGGATTACATGTATGTGCCCAGGATTACATGTATGTGTCCAGGATTACATGTATGTACCCAGGATTACATGTATGTGCCCAGGATTACATGTATGTGTCCAGGATTACATGTATGTGCTCAGGATTACATGTATGTGCCCAGGATTACATGTATGTGCCCAGGATTACATGTATGTACCCAGGATTACATGTATGTGCTCAGGATTACATGTATGTGCCCAGGATTACATGTATGTGTCCAGGATTACATGTATGTACCCAGGATTACATGTATGTACCCAGGATTACATGTATGTGCCCAGGATTACATGTATGTGCCCAGGATTACATGTATGTGTCCAGGATTACATGTATGTACCCAGGATTACATGCATGTGCAGAGTTCATTGGATCGCATGTTGAACTAGAGTGAAATGTATCCGTAACGAGAAACCTGTCGACTTTATGTTCTGGTGAGGTTAGGGCTGTCCATGTCCCATAACTTTCAGATACCTGTCGACTTTATGTTCTGGTGAGGTTAGGGCTGTCCATGTCCCATAACTTTCAGAAACCTGTAGACTTTATGTTCTGGTGAGGTTGGGGCTGTCCATGTCCCATAACTTTCAGAAACCTGTCGACTTTATGTTCTGGTGAGGTTAGGGCTGTCCATGTCCCATAACTTTCCAGAAACCTGTCTACTTTATGTTCTGGTGAGGTTAGGGTTGTCCATGTCCCATAACTTTCAGAAACCTGTCGACTTTATGTTCTGGTGAGGTTAGGGCTGTCCATGTCCCATAACTTTCAGAAACCTGTCGACTTTATGTTCTGGTGAGGTTAGGGCTGTCCATGTCCCATAACTTTCAGAAACCTGTCGACTTTATGTTCTGGTGAGGTTAGGGCTGTCCATGTCCCATAACTTTCAGAAACCTGTCGACTTTATGTTCTGGTGAGGTTAGGGCTGTCCATGTCCCATAACTTTCAGAAACCTGTCGACTTTATGTTCTGGTGAGGTTAGGGCTGTCCATGTCCCATAACTTTCAGAAACCTGTCGACTTTATGTTCTGGTGAGGTTAGGGCTGTCCATGTCCCATAACTTTCCAGAAACCTGTCTACTTTATGTTCTGGTGAGGTTAGGGTTGTCCATGTCCCATAACTTTCAGAAACCTGTCGACTTTATGTTCTGGTGAGGTTAGGGCTGTCCATGTCCCATAACTTTCAGAAACCTGTCGACTTTATGTTCTGGTGAGGTTAGGGCTGTCCATGTCCCATAACTTTCAGAAACCTGTCGACTTTATGTTCTGGTGAGGTTAGGGCTGTCCATGTCCCATAACTTTCAGAAACCTGTCGACTTTATGTTCTGGTGAGGTTAGGGCTGTCCATGTCCCATAACTTTCAGAAACCTGTCGACTTTATGTTCTGGTGAGGTTGGGGCTGTCCATGTCCCATAACTTTCAGAAACCTGTCGACTTTATGTTCTGGTGAGGTTAGGGCTGTCCATGTCCCATAACTTTCCAGAAACCTGTCTACTTTATGTTCTGGTGAGGTTAGGGTTGTCCATGTCCCATAACTTTCAGAAACCTGTCTACTTTATGTTCTGGTGAGGTTAGGGTTGTCCATGTCCCATAACTTTCAGAAACCTGTCGACTTTATGTTCTGGTGAGGTTAGGGTTGTCCATGTCCCATAACTTTCAGAAACCCTGGTTGGAAGATTCCCTGTCATCTGAATGGAGCTCCTCTACTGTTCTCTATCTGTCCAATAAAACCAGCAAACACACAGTTGAAAAAGCAAGGCGTTACCTGATCATGTGCTTGACTGAGGTAAATACACACTGAGGTAAATACACACTGAGGTAAATACACACTGAGGTAAATACACACTGAGGTAAATACACACTGAGGTAAATACACACTGAGGTAAATACACACTGAGGTAAATACACACTGAGGTAAATACACACTGAGGTAAATACACACTGAGGTAAATACACACTGAGGTAAATACACACTGAGGTAAATACACACTGAGGTAAATACACACTGAGGTAAATACACACTGAGGTAAATACACACTGAGGTAAATACACACTGAGGTAAATACACACCTGGGGCCTGTTGCACAAAACTAGGATAAGGGATTAAGCCAGGATATCTTGGTGATCCTGGCTCAATTGATCCGTAATCCGGTTGCACTAAAGATGGATAGGGGGCAGGAGGATATGTTATGGTATAAATTACCATGGAGATTTATTCTGTGGAGCTAGCCTGCTCCAGACCAGGCTAAATTCCAGGATCTATTTAATCTCATCCCTAATGTCAGTCAGCAGTCACCACAAATGGAAACCAATAGTTATTTCACTGCTCACTATACATTGTTATCACATATAACTAGACCCACTGTTATTATTTAAACGTTTGTGATCATTAATTTCAATGATTTTGGATAAAAAATGATTTTTAGATGATGTTGCTATCATTAGATAATTTACAGTTTCCCATAGACTATAAGGCTATATATAAAATGATAGAATATTAGGGCCACAGAGGGGAAAAAAACACAAGTCATAATATTGTAACCAGTTGTTTTAAAGGAGGACAGTTGTTAAAATGACAGATGTGGGGCATTTCGTGAAATTGTACTTCAGTATGGTTTCATAAACAAAGACATGCTGATGTGCCAGAATATTAAGTATCACATTGTCATAAGTATCAAAACTGTAAAAACAATATGTAGCTTTTCTGCAGAAAGAACCAGCCTCATAAATTTATGACTTTATCATTTTTCTTCAGTGTGGCCCTAGTACTCTGTCATAAACAAATACACATTCCATATGAATATAAAAAACAAATGTGTAACATTATGTTCCTTTATTGAATAAGGACAAAACAAAGCAGGTAAACCATCAGCTCCTTTCGAAACTGAAGTCACAGTGACTCTACAAGATGGAAAGCACAGAATCCAAGCATATTATACAAAATGATACATACACATTCAAAGGTCTGTATATAACACACCCTGCATGTCTGCACACTAAAATAAATGCAGGACAAATCCATACACATCAACTGAACAGACAAATGAATGGATGCAGTAGCCTCCTGCAGCCTTGTATTACACACAGTATACCGCACAAACATCATAAGAGGCCAAATTCGTCAAAAACGAACCCAAAAAAACCAAATTCCTCTGCCACCGCAGGACATATTTAACCAAAATTGAAAGCACACATACTAACTAAAATAATTCAACACATATTGGTCCCTCAGCAGCCGACCACTGTCGTCATCAGGGAAGATTGCCGGATTGTCCCAGTCCATGGCTGGTGGCACTCTGGGGGCCCTCTCCTTCCTCAGGCAGGCCCATTGTGGAGGACAGCACAAGCCACAGTAATATCACATGCCCTAACAGGGCTGACCCTTAATTTGTGAAGGCAGTGAAAGCGTGCCTTCAGGAGGCCAAAGGTCATTTCAACTCTGGCCCTGGTCCTGGCATGGGCATGGTTGTAGGCCTGCTGTGCTTCCTGGGGGTCTGTGAAAGGTGTCAGGAGAAAAGGCTGGCAGCCATACCCCTGTCTCCCAGCAACACACCAGAGAATTCACCTGTCAACACAAAAAATCTCATCATTACTACCTCATAAACACAGTGATATTCTTGACACAGCCATGATGGTTATAAATAGGGGTTGTGTGGCTTACCTTGTGATAGGCACTGATAGATTTCAGAGGCCCGAAAGATTCTGGAGTCATGGACTGAGCCAGGCCATTTTGCCACAACATTGCTGATCACACAGTCAGCATTGCAGACCATCTGAAATCATAAGATGAGGAATATTACACCAATCAATGCACATCACTGGCAATGCAGAGTGTTCGTCAATGGACAATATCAAAAAGTTATGTTCACCTGAACATTAATGCTGTGAAAGGATTTCCTATTCACAAAATCGGCCTCATGGGCACCTGAGGGGCTTTTATCCTTATGTGTGTGCAGTCCACTGCACCAATGACATTGGGGAAACCTGTCACACAAAGTAATGAGTATCCTACTATGTGTTAACAGTTGTCCTGTAATTTGTAGATCCTCTTACCTGCAATCCTATAGAACTCCTCTTTGATGTCACAGAGT